>NW_026614904.1:0-89167 GCF_030052815.1 Hevea brasiliensis | reverse complement strand
TGAAACTTTATAGTACAAACCGATTGATGAACAATTCCACAAACTAAGTCCATGACAAACCCTCCATCCAAGGTAATATGTAGTCATTCATCCATTGTCTAGGCATAGGCCCCATGACATGCTGTATACACTCTATAAGTCTTCTATCACCAATCAGTAACTCGTTTCCTCGCTCTGCACAGAATCCAAAAACCGATATGCATCGTCTGACACATCATAAGTACCAGGCACCAACTTCTTGAAATTTATTATCTGTTTGTACGGTTCCCCTCTTGGTGCGGTGGACTGCTGCTGTTGGGGAGGATGGACCATATACTGTGCCATCATATCGATGGTTCTCTACAAACCAGCTAGAGTAACTGCCATTGGGTCCATAGGACCCTGTGCCATAAAAGACTGTTCCTGAACTGATGGCAGCTGCTCTTCTACTTGAGCAGCTCAAGGCCTCCTACCCCGCCTCCTCGAGGCAGGCGCCTCATCCTGTGCTGACACCTCGTCAGGCACATCTGGCTTTGGTGCAGTGGCAGCTCTCCTACTTCTACGCATTTTCCTGAAATTCAGCAGTATTAGCCTATAAAATTTCAAAACTGCATATTACACAGCTCTATACACTCATATTTACACACAATTTATGAAGTAGAAACTAGAAGCAAAGATGACAATGCAAGACGAATGTGGACCCTATTTTTCCACATGTGACTCCTATTAGACTCTTCCCAACACTTTAGACAATTTTTCCCTATGAATCTGGAGCCTAAGCTCTGATACCACATTTGTCATGACTCAACCTATGGGCCGGACCGACACTAGGACTTGGGCCAGCCTAAAGCCCCCGAGGCTCGTAGTAAGCCTAACTATTCCTTAACCCACCTCTAAGGCCCATTTGGGCCCAATTTCAAGAATTCAACCGGACAGAGTCCGACCATAAAGTAGACCTTTCAACGGGGAGTTTTTGACTCACTTGACCTGTAAACACAATATATAATCAATTGGGGAGCTCAGCTCACCCTCCACATACTCAATGTCATAAAAATAAATGGGAGCTCAGCTCCCTCATCCAGTCCATCAAACATGCATATAATAATACGTTTACAGGTCCAACATGATAATTATATTACAGACCCAAATCAAATAAATACTTCTAACACATGCGGAAATTCTAGGAGTTAATAAAATTACACAAACATTAATAAACAACCTGCGAAGGAGAAAAGCAGGTTAACCATAACAAAATCCTCCTGTAGCCTGAAAAATAATGAACAGGAGTGAGCGTTCGACTCAGAGAGTAAAATATCAATTTTAACCATAATCTCTATAACTATCTAAAGCTAATGCACCCTGTAGAGTGAAATGCAACATCAGCAATATTTTTATATCATAACAGCAAAAAGGTAATTTGGAGCACTCACACACCCAGTAATGTCAAATCATAAATATATGGGAGCTGATCCCCTATACAGCTCTCTTAAATCCAACCTGTGCCAGCGAAGAACTCAAGCCGGACTTTCGCTTAATAAACCAAATCGGGGTCCCAGCGAAGAACTCAAGTCGTGTCTACCCCGAAGGACCGGGTCCCAACGAAGATCTCAAGCCGTGTCTACCCGTCTTGTCCATAGCCAACACTATACCACACGCACGCCAACGCACGCACACTGCTTCAAATTACCACAACAACATCCATGGCACTTTAACAGTTGTGAATGCAACATAAAACGTGTCTAGAGTTTAACTACATAGATATTTACATATAAGTGATGCATGGGCATGCTTGAACATATAATAATATCAAAATTACAATTAAAATTAATATTTTACTCAGACTTGACTGATAATAGCCATCGTGGCGGCCGGGCGGATGAAGAAGGTCATCTGCTCACCGACAATTTTATTATAATTATTTAATACAATTGACTCAATACAAACCAAGAAAAAACCAAATACATCCTAAGTCGTGCCGAAAATCCGGCAGAGTCTCCCCTATACCTAGGACTTACCTGACCTGCAAATGGGTTTAAAATACACTTCTATATCCACCAACCATACACCCATACTCAATCATATCACACAGTGTCACGACCTAACCTATGGGCTGAACCGGCACTAGGACCTGGGCCAGCCTAAAGCCCTCGAGGCCCGTAGTAAGCCTAACTATTTATTAACCCAATTCTAAGGCCCATTTGGGCCCAATTTCAAGAAACCAAACGGACAGAGTCCGGCCATAAAATGGACTTTCCAACGGAGAGTTTTCGACTCACCCGACCTGTAAACACAATAAATACTCAATTGGGGAGCTCAGCTCACCCTCCACATACTCATCTGCATAAAAATAAATGGGAGCTCAGCTCCCTCATCCAATCCATCAAACATGCATAGAATATTAAGTTTACAGGTCCAAAATAATAATTTAGTTTATAGACCCAATCAAATAAACATTTCTAACACATGCGGAAATTCTAAGATTCAACAAGTTTATACAAACATTAGTAATCAACCTGCGAGGGAGAAAGCAGGTTAACCTCAAAAATATCCTCCTGTGGCCTGGAAAAATTTTTGAACAGGAGTGAGCGTTCGACTCAGAGAGTAAAATATCAATTTTAACCATAATCTCTATAACTATCCAAAACTAATGCAACCTGTGGAATGAAATGCAACATCAACAATATTTTCACATCATAACAGCAAAAAGGTAATTTGGAGCACTCACGCACCCTGTAACATCAATCATAATATATGGGAGCTGATCCCCTATACAGCTCTCTTAAATCCAACCTGGTGCCAGCGAAGAACTCAGCTCGGACTTCCACTTAATAACCAAATCGGGTCCCAAGAACTCAAGCCGTGTCTACCCCAAGGACCGGTCCCACCAAGATCTCAAGCCGTGTCTACCCGTCCTATCCATAGTCCACACCACATCACACGCACGCCAACGCACGCACACTGCTCCAAATTACCACAACAACATCCATGGCACGCTAACAGTTATGAATGCAACATAAATCGTGCCTAGAGTTTATCTACATAGATATATGCATATAAGTGATGCATGGGCATGCTTGAACATATAATAATATCAAAATTACAATTAAAATTAATATTTTACTCACAAACTTAACAACGGTCCCTGTGGCGGCTGGGCGGAGGAAGAAGGTCATCCTCACCGACAATTACATTACATTTATTTAATACAAATGACTCAATACAAATCAAGAAAAGACCAATTACGTCCTAAGTCGTGCCGAAAATCCGGCAGAGTCTCCCTTATACCTAGGACCTACCCAACCTGCAAAAGGGCTCAAAACACACTTCTATACTCACAATCCATATATCCACAACTCAAGCACATCACACCCCTCCCGGGCCCATCAAATCAGTCATCCATCACAATATGTAAAATTTCAATTTAGTCCTTATAATTGATCATTTTGCAAAACCGCCCAAACAAGTTCTAAAAATTCTAAAACTTTGCCCATGGTCCTTAGCAATATTACTAGGCTATTGCAAAAAGAATCATAATTTTCTAAGCTACCATGAATATTTTATGAATTTTTAATCCTATTTAAGCACTAGAAAATTACGAAAAAGCAAGGTTCGGGTTTACCTTTGCCGATTCCGACTTCGGGACGCGCCGATGTCCGACAATAGGGGTAGCCAAAACCTCGATCCAATTCGGGACTTTTCCAGAACGTCTGTCCGTAGGAAATTCACAGACCCGGACAACTGTTGAATTTCCGCGAATTGAGGATACCTACATGAAGCCCATAACACGGGGGTTAGTACATAAATTTTTCAGAATTTTCTAAGCTCATTAAATGCTCGGACAAACACTGTGAAGTTCCATGGACCCACCAAAAAGCGTATAGGAAAAATTCGAAATTTATGTCGCCTGAAGCTCTCGACGAGTGGAGCGTCTTTGGTACCCTGCTTTCTCGTGGATTCACGGCCGAGAAATCTAGCCCAAAAGTCGAAAATGGGCTAAAAACTTCACGAGCAAAAATCGGACAAACCGCTGGATGGATTTCGGTGTTCTTGGTGTCTATGGAAAGCTCTTGTCGAGTAGATGATTTTAGACACAAGACCCAGTCCAATTGGTGGCCGGATCGGCCGGATTTGGTCGGGAAGTTTAAACGTCGCGCAGTGGAGGGCGTTGCGCGTTTTCCGCCATTTGGGCGGCTGGCCGGGGAGGTCGGGATCGGCCACGCAGGTGGGGAGACAGGGGAGGTGGTCGGTGGCCGAGGCGGAGGAGAGAGAAAAGAGAGAGAGAAGGGAGAGAGGTCGACGCGCGCGGGGAAGGGAAGAAGAAAAAGAAAAAGAAAAAGGCCGGTCCGATTCGATCGGTCCGATCCGGCCTGTTTGATTCGGCCGGTCCGATTCAAGATACAAAATTTTTGAATTTTTACTCTGCCTCAGGACCGAAAACGAGGTCCAAAAATTCTGAAAAAATTCCAGAAAACTCAGAAAAATACGTAGACTCCAAATATATTTTTAGTTTTGCCACGTGGTCTTTAAATTAATTTTTAAAAATCATCAAAGTTTATATTTTTAGAAAATCGAACCCGATTTTTAAAATCCGAAAAATCTCAAAAAAATTCCTAAAATTTAAATATAATTAAAATACCAAAAATGCTCATAAAATTTAAAATTTTGGGGTGTTACACACAGCTCCTCCTGGGTCCATCCAAACAGTCATCAATCACAATATGTAAAATTACAGTTTAGTCCTTATAATTGACCTTTTTTGCAAAAACTACCCAAATAAACTCTAAGAATTCTTAAACTTTGCCCCGCGGTCCTTAGCAATATTACTAGGCTATTGCAAAAAGAATCATAATTTTCTGAGCTACTACGAATATTTTATGGATTTTTAATCCCATTTAAGCACTAGAAAATTACGAAAAAGCAAGGTTCGGGTTTACCTATGCCGATTCCGACTCCTGGGACGCGCTCGGGACATCTGACAATGGTGGGGTAGCCAAAATCTCGATCCAATTTGGAGACTTTTTTAGTAGCCGGTCTGTTTGGCCGGAAATTCACAGACCTAGACAACTGTTGAATTTTTGCGAATTGAAGGTACCTACACGAAGCCCACAACATGGGGGTTAGTATAAAATTTTTACGAAATTTTCTAATCTCATTTAATGCTCAGAAAAATACTACAAAGTTTCGTAGGACCCACCGAAAAATGGTGTCGGAAAATTTTGAAATTTATATTGCCGCTAAGCTCTTGACGAGTGGAGCACTCTGGTGCTCTCAGTTTTCTCTTGGGGTTCACGGTTTGCGAGAAATCTAGCCCAAAAGTCAAAATGGGCTAAAACTTCCCGGACAAAAATTGGACAAACCGCTCTATGGATTTTGGTGTTCTTGGTGTCTATGGAAAGCTCTCGAGGTGTAGATGGTGTTTGACACAAGACCCGACCCAATCAGTAGCTGGATCGGCCATATTTCGGCCAGGAAGCCGAAACAGGGTGCACGCGCAGGTGGGTCTTCGCACGTCGTTTTCGGCCGTTTGGAAGGCCGGCCGACGGTGGGGAGGCATCGGGGCGGTGCAACCTGGGGGTGAGGGAGGAGAGAGAAAATGGGAGAGAGAGGAGGAGGGATGGGACGCGCGGGGGAAGGGAAGAAAAGAAGAAGAAGGCCGGTTCGATTCGATCGGTCTGATTTGGTCTGGTTCGATTCTGCCGGTCCGATTTAAGATACAAAATTTTAAATTTTTACTCTGCCTTGGGACCGAAAACGAGGCCAAAAAATTCTGAAAAAATTCTAGAAAACTCAGAAAAATTCGTAAACTCCAAAAATATTTTTAGTTTTGTCACGTAGTCTTTAAATTAATTTTTAAAAATCATCAAAATTTTATATTTTCGAAAAATCGAACCCGATTTCTAAAACCCGAAAAATCTCAAATAATTTCTCAAAATTTAATTAAAATAAAATATTAATATTTACCCAAAAATAATAAATTTAAAAATTAGGGGTGTTACAATTTGCTTATTAGAATCAATTAATACTAATATAATCATTTATATTTATAATTATAATATTTAAATTTAATTTTTAATTTTTTATAATTTCTATAATTCTTAATTTATTTAAGAGAAAAAAAACAAACTTTATTAGCTCAAAACTTCAACAGCAATAAGAAGATTACAATCATCTGTGAGGTTCTTCCAAGTTGAAGAACGAGCATATATATAAATGAGACACTCTAGCCAAAATATGAGCAACTCCATTTACTTGAATTTTAACCAAACGTAGAGAAAAGTTTTATCCTTAATCAAGTAACATTAATATCTTAAAACATTATAATTAAATTAAAAATATGGCATTTAGTATCTTTAAAAAAAGTAACATTGACAATAAAAAAGGTAAGTTTACATCACCCTTTAATACTAAAAATTTAAAATGGTTTGCTTATTTGTATTTGTTTTTATTAATTTTCATAAGCAAATATAAATAAGCTGAATTAAAGTCATTGTTAATAATTTAAGCAATGAGAGGCTACATATATTCATATAAATTCATTACTAATAATTTTTAGTAACAATTTATTTGTGTTGTTATTAATTTATTTTATTTTTTAAATATCTTCACTCATTTAAATAAATTTTTATTTGATAAAACCAATGTATATACATACAACGATTTTATTATAATCGTTGATTATAATGAGACCTATGTAGGACTCACCACAACCAACAGTTATAATAAAACTGTTGTATATATTTTAGTTTTATTGTATAGTTTTTCCATTTAAACATCCTCATCCATTTATTTTTTAAAATTTATTGTTATATGTAACACATAATTTCATAAAAATATGATCCAATAAAAATTATAATAAATTTTAAATTAATAAATATTTTATTTGTATAATTAATTAAAATAACATTAAAATTTATATTTTAATTTGAGTAATTAAACATAATATTTGTAGTCCTATGAAATATTACATTATATATATAAAAAATTAACATAACATTATATATAAAAATTAAATTATGAGCATATATATAATGAGTATAATAACGTGTAAAACTGAAAGGAAAATATGAAAAGGATAAAAAAAAAATTTACTATTTGAAAGTATTAATTATATAATTATCATGGATTAATTAAAACTGTATGATTAAATTTAATTTAAAAATTCTAAAATATGTAAATAGTAGATTCAAATAGGATGATTTAAAAAAAATAAAAAAAATTAAATATACAAAAAGTTTAAAAATATAAATTAGTTTTAATTAGTAGTAAAATATAGTTATGGACAATAAATGAATAAATTTAATTAACTATTAAAAATAAATATATTGTTATAATATTATGTCAGATACAGATAATTACAGGAAAAGAAATTAATCACAAGTATTAACAACATATATCGCACATTTAAAAAAAAAAAAAAACTAGTAACAATAAAAGTGCTGTCTGATTTAGTAAAACACAAGTTATAATAACCGCATAATATTGCGGGTAAAATTATTTATTATCAAAATTTTTATATTATTATTATTATTATTATTAAATAAATTATTTTATATGTATATATTTCAAATACAATTATTATTTATAACATATAGTAAAAATCACTTAGCTATTTCTATTTCAGACACATGCATAATATATACATATGTATATATTATGAAAAAAGAATATAGTGTTACAATTTTATAAATTAATAAGTTAAGATGAATAATTAGGAAATAATTATGTTATAATTTTTTCAGAAATATGATTAGGTGTTTAACAAGTCATGTTTGATACGTGGTGTTGTGTCTAGAGGTTACTCTACCTTCTAAAAAGGATTCAAACAATTATTAGTTTTGCCTATATATCAGAGGATGAAGAAGATGACAGAAAACAAAAAAAATAGTTATGATAAATTCTTTTTATTTTAGTATATACAATAAAATAATTATGAAGTTGTGTTTTGATAATAGCATCATAAAACATATTTTTTGGAAGTACGTGCATTACTCAACATCAAATAAAAAAAATATTATTAAACTATATATTTATTATTTTAAATATATAATATATTTAATTTATTTAATTATATATATTAAAATTATATAATATATTAAAAATTATGAAATATATACGTATATATAATTTTAAATTTAATTCTTTTATCTGATAAAATTTAATATGATTTAATATAATATGGTTTCAAGTTTAATTATTGATAAATAATTATAATTTTGTCAAAACATATAACAAATTAATTTAATTTAGTATATTTTACCTCTTCTATTATCAAATTTTTTTAATTTAATTTTTTTAATTTAATTTTTATTAATTTAATTTTTATTAATTTAATTTTTAATTTAATTTAAAATAATAAATATCATACACTCCTCTATCTTCAATACTAAAAAGAATAAAGATATAAAAAATTATAATAATCATAATAATATATTATATTTAAAAAAATTTTGTGAAAATTTGAAAATTGTAATATTTATAAATTAAATATTTTGATATATTAATTTTAATTTAGTTGTAGGACTTAAACTTTCTTATAATGTATAGAAACCTTAGAAAAATAAAATTATAAAATGAATAAAAGTTGTGAAAGAAATACTATGAAAGAAATACTATTCCTACGATATTTATAATTTCATTAGACTTTTACTTTGATATTTAATTTGTGCTAATTAATATCTTTCTTAAATAATATAAATTTATAAAATTATTTTAATAGGTTTACATTATTTAACTGATAAGAAAATTTTAAAACTTATAAAAAACCTTAAATATACAAAAAAACACAATTTTATTAGAATTTTATTTTAATATTTAATTTATATTAATTAATATTTGTTATAAAAAATATAAAATTATGAGAATATTTTAGTTTTTTCAAAATTGTAGTAATATAATATTTTAAAACTTTTTTATGAAAATATAAAGTAAAACTTAAAATTGGTAATTATTTATATATTAAATATTTTAATAAATTTAATTTTAATTTAAACATAAGATTTAGACTTAAATATTAAGAAAATAAAATTATAAAAAAATAAAAATTGTGAAGAAAATAATGAATTGTTTAGCAATTTCATTAGACACTTTCCGAGCTGATCTATGACTCCCTCTTATCTATGGCCTTAGGTTTTGTGCTTTGTTAATGGTTGGCCCTCCTCTCTGAAGAATTCACACGGTGAGGACTGGCTGCAGCAGCCTGTTGTGGGTCGGGTCCTCTTACCCGGCTCCTTGTGCTGCACTAGCTTCTCCAGGTTGGGCATCCAAGTATCTATCTCTGGTTGTGTTAAGGGCTTAGGCCTTGTTGAGTTGAGGGCTTCGATCTCCTTTAAGCTAGTTGGGTTTTTTTTTTCGGCCTTGAACTTTGCTTGTAACTTTAAGCGTTGTTAAATAATGTAACTTTTAGCCTTAGGGCCTGTTAATAAATCACAATTTGATTTTCGGGAAAATAATAATAATAATTTTCAAAATAAAAAAAAAATTTGAAAGAAAAAAAAATAATAAAATAAGTAAAAAGCAAACAGCAGCAGCAGCTGCAGTAATCTTCTTTACTGTCCGCTCCCAAGAAACTTCCACCTGTATACACTACAAGAACACTCTTCATTTCCTTCCACACAAGTAGTAGGAAAAAAATAGCAACAAACTCAAGTATAAATAACAAAAATAATCAAGCATAAATATTGAAATAAGCAGTAGTAGTCTTTCGAATTCCTTCAAGATCAAGAAGTAGCTAGCACCAAAATTGTGCAAAATATGCATAGTGTCATGAGCTGCAGCAACCAGGGCAGCGAATCAAACCATTTCATTGCAATTCAGGCATATCCTCAGCTGCTGCTCCTCCTCATCAAACACCTTCCTACTGCCATGACAATTTGGACATGGCAAAAATCTTGCATCCCCATAACTCTCACAGACCAACTTAGGATCTCTAACAAGAGCCCTTCTAAAAGCTTTGCTAATTCACCTGTTTCATTCAGCTGCCTGATCTCCTCCACTCCGCCAATATGCTTCCCCATGATAAACACTTGCAGCAAGTTCATTGCTTTCTCTTTAAGCACACTCTGCAACTCCTTTCTGTATGAAGAGTCCATTCAAAAGTCTTTTTCATCCACCGGAAATCGAAAACCCCTGAATATCAGCCTAACTGCATAGCAATCTTCATGAGTCTTTCTAATTCCTCTCAAACTTGTGAAATACAAAACAATTTTATCCTTTGTGTTTTGCGAAAGGAACCCATTGTTCTGGGTGAAAGAAAAAAAGCACCAAGGGTGCAAAATTAACAATTTTAAAAAATTTAAACTCTAATTTGTCATGCAACATGTAAGTTGTTTGTACTATTGCAAAAATCCATATTTTAGTTACAACACTTGTAGCACAATTGCTAAAAAGCCTATTAGCCATTAGAAACCTTAAATCTTAAAATCATTAAGACAAAATAAAGACTTTACCCGTATAGGTGCAGAATTACATTCAACACCCAATCTGGAAAGCTTAGATCGTCAAAAGTTGTTCTTCTAGTCCGTCCACATGAACAAGTTGACCAAAGCCCCAAGATTCAACCAAACTCCTTTGTGCTTCCTCTCCTTGTCTTGATCAAGCTTACGTAGAGATGAAGTTTAAGGTTTTTCTTGATTTTAAGCTTACGGAAGCATAGAGAAATAATTTCTCTATCTTTAATTCAAGAGTGACAACTTCAAATTTCTCTTGAATTAATCACAAAGAAAAAGGATAAAGAACTTGGCTTGATAGAAAAATGGAGAAGAAGAAAGAGATTAGCTAGCTTAATCCTTCATTATCTAACTATTAGAGATATTTAATTCCCATTAAGGTCAATTAGTAGTTGACCACTAATCATTACCTCCTTTACAAGTGTACACATCTAATTCTCCAATTAGATGTGTTTTCTAATTTTGATTTGGCCACCTGCATGTGAAGTTAACTTAATTTAGGGAATTAAAACCTTAATTACTTAGTATTATGTAAAATACCAATTAACTATTAATTTTCTCTCTCTTATGACTTCCCAAGTCATTTTAAATAAATTAAAATATCTTACCTTATAATTAATTAATCAAGTTTATATTTAAACACTTTAAACAATTAACTTGAATACTTCCATTGATGAATTTAGTTTCAAGTCATACTAGAGACTTTGCAATCTTATTGCAAACTAAAACATTAATTTAATTAATTAATTAATTAAACCATCTAATTAATTAATCAAATTAATTATGCTTTGATCATATTATTCTCATTGCGTGTGACTTTCTAGGTTCATTACTAATTGACAATGAGAATAATATTAATTCTTTAATATTACTATTAGAATTATTTCACACTTAGAGTGAAATTTCCATCATACTCTTAGTTCTCATAAATAATGGTTGACACTTAGCATAATATACCAGGACTACCCAACTAGTGATGAATTAATTTATACATAACTCATGAACTTTGATCATACATACCTTGTACTAAAATCTCTCCGTTACATAAATTCAATTCCAGCTAGGGTCATGGTTTATGTCAAATCCTAATTGCTTAGAATCCTATTTCCTCATCTTAATTCCAATTCTTAATTAACAAAACTCTTCAATTAGAAACTTTTTTTTGAATTAGTCTATTTGTCCTGGCCAAGAACTTTATTTATCAAGAACAATTGAGATAGACATAAGATTTTATCCCTATTTATTTAAGGCAACGAATTGTATCTTGACTTATCACCTATTTCCATATATAACTAGTTGGAGCCAACACACGCTCTTACACTCATACCCAGTACAAGTATGTAAGTGATATCAAACTCAAACTACCTATATACAAGATAACAGTGTCATCTCAGGTCAAGAAATTATATACATTATTATGATCTAGATGATAATGTATTGACAAGAGTAAACTCCATGTACATATCATCATAATGTCATTGGTTTAGCCTACTTATCTTATATGGCATGAGACTCACCATTCCATCTTATTAATATCTCATACTAATCCATGAATACAAATAGAGGTGACAGTCTATACGGATAAATCATATCCAATGAAGTATCTTAGACTATGAACTAAAATTTATAATACTTGTACTAGATTGTTCCGTCATTCATATTCTTAATATTTTAAGAATGAAACATCTAACAAGCTGTTAAACGATATTTTCAATTAAATTTAAACAATTGAAGTTAAAAGAAAAGACATATGCCATTAAATGGGAATTAATATATACAAGATACAATTTATAAGTTATGCTCTAGGGCATACTACTAACAGTGGATTGGTAAAGAATTCATGTGATTAGAACCCACTGATCTTGCACCTTTGAATTTTTTAGTGTAGCTTAATTGCCTAGATGAAAATGCACTCTTGTAACTTGAGATTACATTGGGATCCAGTTTTGACAGAAATGATTCCTCTGATGAATGCTTTCACAGTGGCTTTAACAATGAAAATGTGTTCTGAACATCTATTTCTTTAGATTTCACAGAATCAAAAAAATCATGCAGCTTTTTAACAGAATCATCAAAACCAAGATGCTAAAAAGTATTAGATTTCGAGCTAACATGAATAGCATGAACAGAAAATGATGAATTTGGCTTCAAAGATTCACCCATTTCGAAATCCAACTCATCATTAAGACCGTCGATGAGCTCCCAAGTATTGATGACAGAGTTAGGTGAAAAAGACTCACAAGGGTCTGCAGGGGCTTGTGTTTTATGGGTGATCTTGGTGAACGTGGGCAGTGAACGGAGTTGATCAAGTGGATTTTTCCATTCAATTTGGAGTTTATGGGTTCAATGAGAAGGAGAGAGCCACAAATGTTGGAGGTAAGAGACACATGGTGGTGGGAATCACCTTTACTTGAAGGGGGATTATGGATAAGTGGGGTTTGAAGTGAAAGAGCTCCAATGACTATTGGTGAAGAATACTGATTGTTGTTGATGTGGAGGGTATTAGGTTTTGAAGCAAAATAGGAATAGCCCATGAATGTAGAGAAATGGATATGTCATCCTTTATTTTCTCTGGCTACAATGTTCCTTTACTTTCTTTCTTTATTTTATTTTGCCTAATATTCAAAAAAATCCAAAACTTTACCCGTTTTTGTAATTATGACCAAAACTTTTTTGTCAATTTTGTGCTAATTTGAAAGTTTAGTATTTATTATGATCCAGTCAAAATTGGACATATGGAAGCATAGAAGTAGTAAAAAATATTATTTTTTTAATATGTTGTTGTTGATGTGGTAGGTGATATGGTAGAAACTTTTATGTTCTTGCTGACTGTAGTTAATGGGGCAAACATATTATTATTTTATATATTATTGCTGACATGGCATAACTTTAATAATTAAAAACTTTAAAACTTTTCAACTTTTGTCAATTATAGCTAATTCTATAAATTTGTTTTATTATCGCCCATTAACTAAATTTGATCTAACTTGGTAAAAAATTAATATTTTATTACCTAATAAAATTATGTTACTTAGTATAATAAAATTTTTTTTCCCCTCTCTCTTCCCTCATTTTTTTATTTATTTAAAAATTAAAAATTCATGTAAAAAATGTCAATAAGAACAATATTTATCATTTTAGCAAATAATAATAATAATAATAATAATAATAATAATCAACATGTAGTTGAATGTCAATATATCACTGGATGATAGTGGGTGTGAGGATAGAGAGGGAAAGGGAGAGGGAGAGAGATGTAGGTTAAGGATATTTCTTAAAGAAAGAGAGAGAGAGAAATTATTTACAGGAAGAGAGGTGGGTAGAGGGTGCATATATACATATTGGATGTATAAGGATATTTCCTAGAGAGAGAGAGAGAGAGAGAGAGAGAGAGAGATATAGGGATATTATTTAGATGGAGAAAGGTAGGTGGAGGATGTATATACATATTATTGGATGACAATGGGTAAGAGGAGAGAGAGAAAGGTGGAATGATATTTTTGATTTTAAATAAAGAAAAATGTATCTATTTTATAAATAAGTTCTATAAATACTGCGAAAAAAAAGGAAAGATATAGGGGGAATATTATTTTTTTTTTGTTATACTATATAATATAAACATTTATTTTTGATAATTGTATTAAATAATAAAATATTAATTTTAACCAAATTAAATAAAAATTGATCAATTGGCTATAAATGAAATAAATTTATAAAATTGACTATAATTGACAAAAGTTGAAAAGTTTTAAATTTTTTTAATTTTTAAAGTTATGTCACGTTAGCAACAACATATAAAATAATAATATTTTGCAATGTTAGCCACCACATCAATAAGGATATAAAAGTTTCTGTCATTTCAACTTTCATGTCAGTAACAACATATTAAAAAAAATAATTTTTGCCACGTCAACTGTCATATAAGTGTCCCCAAATTCCCTATTTTGATTGAGCCATAATAAATACTAAAACATTCATATTAGGCAAAAATTGACCAAAAAAAAATTTTTTTTGCTATAATTGCAAAAACACGTAAAATTTTGGATTTTTTATAATATTTGATCTTTTTTTTTTTTCTCTCTCTTAACTTTCTAGAAATTAGGTATGGCAAGTATATGTGAAAATCTCACTATCAAAATCCAAGCCTAAATAATATTCTTAATACTTAAATTAGTCTCAAATTCGATTAAAATTTATTTTTAAATACTTGAATCAATCTCAAATTTAGTTATTATTACTCGAAAAATATTCGAACCTATTTAATTTTATATATTTTAATTAATAATTAAAAAATATATTTTTTATTAATTTATATTTTAAAAATTAATAATTATATAAAATATTTAAATTCTATTATTTAAAATATAATATATAAAAATTTATAAATATTATTATAAAAAATATATATTTTATATTTAAACTCAATATATAAAACTTGAATCTAACACGAGTATTATTCTCTAAATTTGAGTCATTCTAAATCTAATTATATATTATTTAAATTTATTCTATTAAAATTTAGTCGGTTGAATAGGAATAAAAATTTGACCCATTGTCATCCTATTTCAGATGGGTTTTTGGAGGGTTGATTGGTGAAGACTCTTTTTGACGTAATTTTGATATTGTTCTACTTTATGAGTTCTCAAAGATTCCATTTTTCAACCTTTGGAATTATATCTCATGAATTGATGGAGACCCCCTAGGAGAAGATTGGATTTTTGCTGCTTTTTAGAAAGAAAAATAAAAGAGATTAAAAATGATAGAAATGGGACTTGAGATGGTACATTGCACCAATTGTCTTTCAGTTTTTATAATTATTTTATTTTAATCATTTAATTTAAATCCAATTTTAGTTTTATTTCAGAAAAAGTTTCTTTAACTTGCAATAGTAAATTTTTAAATTCGTAACACTAAATTAATTTCTCATCAAAATAAATTTATAAATTACTATTTTTTTATATAAAACTAAAAATATTGATAAAATATCATATATTAATAAAATATTATTTTTAAAATTTAAAATTTATTATTATTTTATTATTTTTCCATATCGTTACAATTTAAATTTTAATTAATAATAAATAACATATATAATTAATAGTTTTATTAATGAATTTAATTAAAATAAGATAATTTTATTGATAATAATTATTAATTAATTTAATTATAAAAGAAAAAGAAAAAAAAAAAGGAAAATAGGGCAAAAGGTTAATTTTATTCCTTTTACCTTGGAGATTTGCTATTACAAGTTAGGGATATTTTTCTGGAACAAAATTAAAATTAAAGAATTTTATTTTAATAAATTAATATTAAATTATTAAAATTAAATAATGACATAAGTCAATGGATGGTTGGTGCAATTCACATGACTAGGGGTGTGCAAACGGTCGGTTCGGTTCCGAACCGAACCGAACCGATAAAATCGAAAATAAAAAATTTTAAAAATCGAACCGATTGATAAGAGAAAACTGAACTGAACCGAATCGAACCGATAAATATCGGTTCGGTTCGGTTTTAAATCGATCAAATCGAAATTTATAAAATTTCATATTTTTAACATTAAATCTAAATAATAAAAACATAAAAACAAAAAAAATTAGAAATCAAAACTCAAAAATCTTAAGGTTCGGTTCGGTTTTCTTTGATTTCGGTTCGATTCGATTCGATTCAATTTGATTCGATTTTTTTGATTTTCTATATATATTAATAATTTCGGTTCGGTTCGGTTTTTTTGATTTTTTAATGAAAATAACCGAACCGAACCGATTAAACGAAATTATCAAAATTATAAACCAAACCGAACCGATTGAACCGAATTAATCAGTTCGATTCGGTTTTCGGTTTAAACTGAAAACTGCTCTCCCCTACACATGACTATGAATCATGTTGTTGTCGGCAATGGAGTAGAGAAAAAGCTGAGAAAGTTTGGTAAATTTCTCCCTTATTCCTTAACTCATGTTACTTAAATTTTAAGCTAACTGTATATAAATTAATTATCAATTATATTCAAATATTTTTAATTTTTACTAGAAAGGACTAAAAATTTAGATTACTACTTTAATTTTCATAGTTTTAATTTAGGTTATTACTTTAATTTTCTTCATTTTGTTTTATTATTACATTTACGGTGAAAGAAAATTTTTATTAATTTTAAGATTTATTAATTAATTACTATGAAAATTTTTTAAATTGCATATAAAGAAAAATTAAATTATGAGTAAGTACAATAAGTATAAAAACGTGCAACACACATTAAAAAAACACTAGTTGTTTATATATATAAAAAAAAAAAACTAGATTACAACTAATAATTTAATAAATTAAATTCAATTAACTAATATCATATAAATTACAATATTTGTGAGATAAAATATGATTATATAGAATATGCATGTCATTATTTCAAGTATTAAATAAACTGAAACCTAAATTTTTGGTGTAGTGAGTTATACTTTGATACCTTCTTATAGCCCAAAACTTTTTAAAAGAAAATGAAGATATTTAATATTGTAGTGTTCCCTTAAAGATTGGATTGCTTTCATTTCTTTCAATCATTTCGTCTGAATAGATTCTTTATTTCAATTAAGGGTGGGTGCATCTTCTTCTAAAGTTTTATGCCATATTCAACCTGTGTTTTATTATTATTATTATTATTATTATTATTATTATTATTATTATTATTATTATTAGATGATGCTAACCAAAACAGCCATGATTTTTTTTTTTTTAATGTTGTTTTCCAAATTAAAAGGAAAGCAAGCACATTCACATCTTTAATACAGTGTTTTTTCTTAATTGCGCTTTTTTTTTTTTAAGGGGAGATTGAGAGAGTAGAAACTCGAATCCAACTCTGTCAATAAGTGATATGCTTGCAATCATTAGATCAAGTCAAGTTAGACAATTATGATTAAAATTTACTTTTTAAAAAATGCACCATTTTAAATATTATTAAAAAAGTAAAATTTTAAAATATTATTTAATTATTTTAGAGTTCTTATAACTAAAATATGTTAAATTTAACATTAACATCAATTTTTTTTTAATAATCTCTTAACTAACAAATTTAAAAATTATTAATTTTTTAATAATAACTCTAACACTAATATTAAATAATTTAGGGCTATACAACTCCTAAATCTTGAATCAAATCAGAACAAAAAGAGAACCACTATTGTAGGAATTGAACTATACCGAACTGAAATTATTTTATTGTTTTGACTTAGTTTTGATTATTCATCAAGAACTGAAATTGAACCAGAAATATACTGAAACTGAAACTAAAGAACCGATTTTATGTTATGTTTTTTTTTATGATTTTTTAGATATATTATTTCTTCTTAATTATAAGTGTATATGTATAACATAATATTAACTTTTATTATTTTAATTATAAATCACTTTATAGCTATTAATATTTTGACAGAATCACCTTTTTAGTCATGAAGTATGCTTTCTAGTTAAAATTTATATAATTAAAAACAAAATATGCATAAAATAGTGGAATATAGTTATCATTTATTAAGATATATGTTAAAGTGACTTAAAATTATATTAGCTATCTTATTTTTAATTTTAAAAAGTTTTAATCATAATCTATAAAATTTTTATAAATAATGTCTACTATATTAAAATTAAATTTATTTTTAATACTTTTATTATTGTGATTCAAAATTTAAACTAATTAAAATTTTATTTTTTCCAACAAAATTATATGATTTTAACTTTAAAGATTTCAATGAAAAAATACATAAATTTTCTATATGAATCCTGTCACTTTTCCTCCTATCGTTATGTATCTATTTCATTCCATATGAATTATTATTCTTTATATATGCTACATTTAAACTTTGTCATGACTATCTTAATCATTTTTATCTCATGACTATCTTACAAATAGATGAATGATTAGTCAAATTATAATATTTTTGTTGATTGGTTGTTATTTTATAATTTGAAATGTAGAATTGTTTGTTTGATTTTATGTTACTTTATTGATATTTTATTTGATATTAATATTATTATTTTAATATTAGTATTATTATTTTTATTGATATTTTGATGTTTGAAATATATAATCCTTTTTATCTTTTTAATTGGGAATACAATAATATTTTAATTTTGAGGGTAGAAAACGGAATTGAAACCAAAATCAAAACAAAAACCAAATTGGAATAAAAAGCATTAAGAACCAAACTAAAATCAAACTAAAATTTGATTCAGGTTCCAAAAATAAAAAAAAATGAAAGAACCAAACATTGAATTTTATATGTTAGGTATCTATTACACAAATCTATTTATATAAATAATTAATTAGATATAAAATGTATGTATATATATATTTTTAGAACAATATTTATAAATTGTTATATATTATATTTTCAATAAACAAAATTTAAATATTTTATGAAATATTTAATTTTTTAAAATATAAATTTTATTAAAAATTATATTTTTATGTAGATTATTAATTAAAATATTTAAAGTTATATAGGTCCGAGTATTTTTCAAGTATTAATGATTAGATTTGGAATGAATTAATGTAATTTAAAATAAATTTTAAACAGATTTGATTTGAATAGTGTGATTTTTGCATATAAATCACTTGTGACCATTTCTACTTGCAAATTACAATAGATGTAGATATCTACTATTAAAATTAATAGACTATTACTTTTTTTTTAAACTGTATTAAAGACTATTACTTAGTTATCTATTAAAAGTTTTACAAAATTTAAATAAAAAATTCAGAAATAATGAATTATGCTATATTGAAACAGAAACAAAAATTAATAAATCTACCCATATCAATCAAGTCCAATAAGTTTATTAAATTAAAATTTAATGATAAATTCAATGACCAAAAAGTAAAACAAATTCAAACAAAATTAATTTGATTGCCAAGAGATGGTAACAAGTAAAGCAAAGGAAAAATTTTAATTGCCAAGAGATGGTAACAACTTGAGATGGTAGCCCAAGGTGAGCAAGAAGGAGCTACAGAAGCAATCTACTCTCTATGAACCGGTGATTTTTTTTTTTTAGTATTCTTATTGTAATATGGGATTTCTTCTTTTCTTTTAGATTATTCTTTTATATTAACAAGTAATAGAAAAAATCATAGAGAATGATCTACAATAAGCAGCCATGTGAAAGTAGTGGAAGAGCTCTCTCTCTCTCTCTCTCTCTCTCTCTCTCTCTCTCTCTTATTAAAGATAAATACGCACACACACAGGCTCAAGGAAGGACACACAGGCTCAAGGAAGGACACACAGGCTCAAGGAAAAACACACTTAACGTCTTGGAGAGGTAAAAAGTTGAGGTGGCAATGCCATCTCAGATTATGTTCGCGCATGCTTCTTACATCTCTTTGTTGTGTAATTTTGTGTTTACTTGTATTGAATTTTTAAGGTTAAGGTGTTCAATGGGTTATGAAATTAATTTAGGTGTGCAATAGATAAATCCAAAGTAATTCAGGTGTATAATGATAAATTTGGCCGTCTTTTAATTGAAGTCCTATTCGTCATGGTTCTTCTCAATCTTTACTCTCCAACCGAGCTTCACAGTCAATTTGGCATGCAAGACTAGGACATCTAGTACTTGCAGCACTTAGTTGTTTATTCTTCTACCATAGTGTTTTTCTTTCATGCATCTTGTTTTGAGAAACAAGAAACGCATCCACTAACGATATGTAATTCATTTTCGTTTATATAAAATTTAAAATGATCCTTAAAATTAAGAGTTCAATTGATAGTTAACTTGATGACGAATATAATTTAACTCAAAATTGACATGTTTGAATTCAATCCATCCACTCAAATTTTATTCAAAAAGTTAAATTAATAAAAAAAATTTTCAAAAAAAAAAACATTTTAATCTGAAACAATCCACAACTCATAAATAGATTCAAAATTGACATAAAATCTTTTCTATACAGTGACCCAATGGGTAACTCCAATCAACTTGAATACCAATGATCCAAACCTGCTCGATTCAGCCCATTTGTTAACTCTAATCTTTTTTCATCTAGAAAATATGAAAATAACATTCATTTTATCAATGAAAAATGTCATGACCAAATTTCAGGGTCAGACTGTGTAACAACCTGGATTTTAAAAATATAAATTTAACAAATTCTAACATTACTTTAATAATAATTTATTTGTATTATTATAATTTTAAAGAATTTATGTAATTATATCATTATTATATTATAATAATTTAGGTTCTAAATTTTTATTTTGTTTAAATTATTAAATTATTTAATTACATATATTTATAACATGTATTACCTTAAATAATAATAATAATAATTGTAATGGCCCGGCCCACTAGTGATATTGTCTGCTCTGGGCCGAAACCCTCACGGTTTTAAAACCCGTCACTAGGGGTTACGAACCACCAACTTATAAACCCAGCATCTCTCCCGTGTTTTGCCGATGTGGGATTTGCCTAGGGCGTTACAATCCTCCACCCTTATGGGACTCGTGTCCTCGAGGTTTGCCCCACCATCGCTCAAGGTTGCACGAGCGCCTGATACCACAAATGTAATGGCCCGGCCCACTAGTGATATTGTCCACTCTGGGCCGAAGCCCTCACGGTTTTAAAACGCGTTACTAGGGGTTGCGAACCACCAACTTATAAACCCAGCATCTCTCCCGTGTTTTGCCGATGTGGGATTTGCCTAGGGTGTTACAATAATAATAATAATAATAATAATAATATTATTATTATTATTATTATTATTATTATTATTATTGTTATTATTATTATTATTTATTTATTTATTTATTTAGAAGGCTTCTTAAGGTTTTCAGGGAGCTTCAAGCTACTATAGGGGTAAATTGCACCAACAATCCCCTGAACTCATAGTGTTGTATTTATTTCCATCCCTGAATTTTATTTATTATAATAAAATCACTCAACTTTAATTTTATTTCAGAAAAATCCTTCTAACCTATAATAGCATGTTTTAAGGTTAAAAAAGAATAAAGTTACCCTTTTGCTTCTCTCTCTCAAAAAAAAAATTACCATCTTACCCGTTTTCCATTTTTTTTTTCTCTCTCTCACCTTTATAATGAAATTGATTTTTTATTTTATTTATTAACACAATTATTAATTATATAAATTATCTTTAATTCTTATTATTTTTTATTAATTAATATTATTATTATCAAATAAAATACATAGAATTATTTTATTTAATGTGAATACTGAGATACTTTAATAAAATATTATTTTAAATATTATTATACTAATAATTAAAAGAAGAAAAGAGAGAAGAAAAATCTAGACCCTTTCGCATCTAGGTAGATGACCAAAACTCCCCATGATTTTCTTGCAGTTTTAATAGTGCAAAATTATTGTTTGATCCCTAAAATTATTTAATTAATGGTGATTATTTAATTTATTAATTAAATCAATGAAATCAGGCTTAAATTTAATCACTTAATTCAAATTATATTCTTAAAAATTATTTTTAAAAGTTAAAGAGCACAAGTAAATTAATTGACACTTGAATTAAATTATTTATTTGAAATAAAATTTAGAAAATGATATTCTAAAATTAAAGGGTTAAATAGATTTATTTATAAACTCAATTGAAGTTTAATAAAATTTAAACTAATAATTAAATATAAATATAAATAATGGATAATTTAATTAATAAATTTAATAAATATTAATTTTATTAAAAATAGAATAATTTTGAAAAAAAATTAAATATTAAAGTTGTAATTTTATTCTTTTTGAGAGAGAGGGTAAAAGGGTAACTTTATTGTTTTTAACCTGGAAATTGCGATTTCAGGTTAAAAGGATTTTTTTTGAAACAAAATTAAACTTGAGTAATTTTATTTTAACTAGTTAAAGTTTAGGGACATAATTGAAATAATCCCTAAATTCAAGAACGGTTTGTGCAATTTACTCGCTACTTCTAGAGCTACTCTTATAGTGTCCTAGTGATATAGCAAGAAAAGTATGGTATAACTCTCCTTTCAATCTCATATCACCTTTGTTGTAAGATTCAAACATGAAAACGACTTTTGGATTTTTTTGCTATAAAAACAATTTGGCTAATTAATTGCTTGTCTCTCCCATCTCTTTTATCTATCTCTTTCTTTCTTGTCGTGGCCTTCTTTTCCCTCCTACCATTTCTCTCTAACATGTCACATAGAAAATATTAGTTTACAATTCCTAATTCTACCAAATGGGAAACTTTAGCATAATAATTGGGTTCAATATGCAAAAACCTATTAATAATCATTAGCTTATCTCAAACAAATTGATCTTACAAAGCAATTTAATCAAGAGTCACAACCACAATCATCATAATAAGATTAAAAAACAATCCAAAAGATTCTGAAAATAACTAAAACAAACTCACCAAACTCGATTAAATAGGCTTTTAGACATCACTAATCTTGATTCTCACTTTACAATCTTCTTTGTAACTTCCATTCCATTTACCAAAGACAGCAATAGGCTTAATTCTCACTTTGGAGAGAGAAAATCTAGCTTGAAAATTGTAAGGATAAAGAAATAGGTAATGGTCAAAAGTTTCTTTTAACCACCAGTGATGATTTTAGCATCATTAGATCGAGTGAGGATTACCAACAAACTTATCATGCCTCTAGAGAGAGAAATTATGTGATCAAGAAGCCAAGGCATATCAGGAAGACTTATTGTTGGAAAAGATTAAAAAATCTCCAATTGTAATGCCATTACCATAGGTAGTCCGTACATTTTACTATTCCGATGACTAATGTCTGTTCAGACAGTCAAAATGTCTGGAATTACACCTAAACTATAGTGAAGAGGCATAAATTGAAGAAATATATGTAAAGAAAATATAAGAAAAATTTAAAGAATTTATTAATTGGTATAAAATAATAAAAATGACCCGATATGCATTATGAAGGGCATTTTGATCATTTCACTCCCATAGGTGAATTTTGATCAAAATGTCAAATTAAAATTAGGAAATAAAATAATTAACATAAATTAAAGTTATGAATTTGAATTTGGAAAATGAGAAGAGAAAGAAGAAGAAAAGGAAAGAAAAGAAAAGGAAAGAAAAGAAAAAAAGGAAATAGACTTATGAATTTAAAAAAAAATTTAAATACACATAAATGTATATATATAAATACTCACAAGAGACAAAACCCCACAACCATCTTCTTCTTCCTCTTCTCTCTCTCTCCTTGCCGTCTCCCTTGGCCTCTCCCTCCCCACCATTGTTATCAAGCTTAAAGCTTGATTTCCTCTTCATTTACCCATCAAAACCCATAGCTCTCTTCACAAATAATTCTCCCCACTCCATAAGGAAGCTTTAGATACCCATTTGAAGAAGAGAAATTGAAGTTTGCAAGTTGGGTCACAAGGTAAGTGCAAAAATACCACTCCCTCTCTTCTTTAAATCTTATAAGAATGATGAGATGAGTGAGTATTATATGAAAATGAAAACAAATAAAAAGGAATTGAAGAATCCTAATTTTTGTAGCCATGAATCTTGTGAGGTTTGCTATTTTTAAATGATGAAAAATGGTTCCATAAGGATGTTTGAATAGTTGATATGATAAGAAGTGTAAAAGAGTTGAGTTTGTGTAAATTGCATGATTGAAATTAGGGTTTATGTATATGATGTGGGGACTTTATATAAATGCTTGAAATTGACTTGGTTGAGTTGATATTGTTGCTTATAGAAGTGCTATGTATGCCAATTGAAGTAAGGAAGATGGAGGAAATTGAAATTGGGAGTGCTTGTTTTCTGCAGGTTTTGGGACTCAATGAGTCCAGCATGAGTTTTGAACTATAACTGAAAAATATGTGACTCCAATCGGTATGAGGCCAATTGGTGGTGAAACTAGACCCGAAATAGCCCATTTTCCATGAAGAAATCATGCTCAAATTCTGTCCAAAACTTGACCTAAATATTGCCCAAATCTGGATTACCCTACACAAAACTCAGAAAATGACCAAATGGTCATAACTCCCTCTACACTGGTCCAAATGACCTAAATTTGATACCATTGGAAAGCTTAGATGTAGGGCTATAATTTTTATGAAGACCACTAAACTCGAAAATGCTAAAAACCAAACCAAATTGCTGGCCCAAGTTGGGTCACAAAACTGCCCAGAATTAGGTTACCCAGAAACTGCTGGACCTAACCTCACCCGACCAGTTTTGGCAAAATGACCATAACTTGGTCTACAAGAACTCAAATGTAATGAAACCAGTGGCAAAATGTCCACAAGACATAGACCTACAAAATTGGTGTTTTGACCAAAACTCAGAAAACAAGAGAACTAGGTCAAACAGTTAGAATAATTCACTGCTTCAAAACTTGCAATCTGACCAAACTTCACTTGACCCCAGAACAGTCTTTTAGTCATAACTTCCACTAGAAAAATCCAATTGAGATGAGCCATACCTTTTCAGAAATCTAAGAAATAGGGCTACAACTCTGTTTTAGGAACCATCCTCAAATTATGAATTTAAGAGTCTCAAAAAGTGACCTGCAATCACTGTCCTGAATCGAGCCTCATTGTACAGGTACATGAACCAGTGATTAATTGGCCATAAATAATTCCATAAAACTTGAAAAATTGTGATACAAATTTCTCAATGATCATAAGACATAGGGCAACAATTTTTATGAAGATCACCATGCCTAAAAGTGACTACAACCTGTTCCATTAATTAGGTAAAATTTAAGTCCAAAAGCTGCCTAGTTAAGGAACCAGAATCTGGGAATGAGTCAGTTATGGTTATCCGACCATAACTTGAGTTCTAAAAATCAAATTGACATGATTCAAAAGGGAAAATAAAGATAAGACATAGAGGAACAACTTCCATGAAGGAAGTGTGGCCAAACAGTGGCTACAAACTGATCATATGGATAGGTAAAAGTAAGACACAAAAACTGAAACAAAAAAAAAGGTCCATGAGATAAATTATCTTATGGTAGGAATTTAACCCTAACAAGCCATTAAACACTAAACCACATGAAAGGATATGTGGGACCTATTTTCCCACTATAAAGTGATATGTACATTTCAAAGAAATAAGTAATAATGTGTAATTGCTCAATGTGATATGTAAAGTCAAAACAGTGAAACTGAACCTAAAGAAAGGTTCTTGAATTAAATTGTTTTTAGTAAGGACTTATCCCTAATAAGTCACTACATACTAAATTACATGAAATAGGTATGTGGGACCTACTTTTTCACTACAAGGTGACATGAAATTAGTTGATACATAAAATATAAATTTACCTAAATGGTTTGCTAAACACATAAGTCATAGGAAAATACACTTGGAAACTATGTTTCCATCATATATGAAATAACAATACTATAAATATGTATAGTACATGACTTAAAATAATGAAAGTGATAAATACATAAGTTATACGAGTAAGTGATTGGGACATATGTTCCCATTATAATAACATATAAATGGTATAAAGCATAAGTAGTACATGAAGTGAAATAAAAATATGTTATGAACCCTTAATAGTACATAGCATGAAACAATAAAACTATAAGTGCTTAATCTAATTTGCCCAAAGTATGCCTAGGCTTATATGTATATAGTTGGATCGATTGGTATACCAATTAGGGACCACAGATAGCAGTACTACTTACAGAGCAAATCATGAACTGACAATATATGTCTGATATGATTGTTCTACAGGCTATATGCCATTGGCCATTGTGCCTAACTTTATTTCTGGCTTTACAAGCTTGATAATGGTCTCAGACTGACAATGCCTCGTGGCCCGATGTGACGATACTAGAAAGACATATGGCTGTCTAATCAGTATACACCCGTGCATCCAGCTTTTATAATTTGTTATAGGTTTCTTAGGCACTGATAAAAATTAATTAAGACTTAAAATACAATAAGTAATTATAAAAGATCCCGATAATGTTAATTGTTTTCAAAGAGCAATAAAAATGTAAAAGACCCAGAAATTATGATTTGCGAATATAAATTCAATTGTTTAATTATTGTTATTATAAATTATGTACCACTAAGCGTTATGCTTAGCGCGTTGGTTGTCCATCGCGTTGGTACTGAAGATCAGTAGCCGCCACAATAGTGTTCGGACAGAGTTTCGACCAGATCTGCCACCGACCAAAGTCACCTCACCAGTCTTTTGTATTTTGGTAGGGCCCATGTATAGATTAGTATTTTGGTTCATTATGCCTAGTCATGATGTATTTCATTTTGGACTTGTAATTAAACTTGAGATTGAAATGAAAACTTGTAATTTATTATCTATGAATTTCCATATGAATGCAATAGATGATACTTCATTTTGAGATCTCATAAATAGTTGTGAATGATATGATAAAAGAGAATATGATATGGAAATGTGTGAAATGAATATGGACATGTTAAAAGGTGATTAGTGGAAACCCGCCAGATGCTAATAAAACAGGGGAGGCTCTATCTGGGTCTCCACATAAATAAGATATAAAAAAAAAAATTCTACATATAGAATACATGTTTTAAATGACATCAAAAGTTTACAATAGATATGATAAAACAAGATAGGGTGCTCCGGCACCGAATGTGGCACTCCTCGCTCGGCTACACTGTAGACGGGTGAGGGGTGTCACATCAATAGAATCTTCTCTCCTTTGATTATTTCAAACTAAGAAGTTTGGAGGCACATAAATGTTAGTTGTGTGATTAAGGAGTCAAGACACATAAGGAGAAGCATTGATGTTGTCGTTGGACACTAAATGCGAGGGTGCTAGAGAGAAAAAGTTTGGTCTTTGTTGCATGATGGGATTGGGGAGAAGAAGAAGAACATGCTTACTTGTGAGTTCTGTTTTTTATATTCATTTACATAGTGTTTGATTCAATTATAACACAAATTTTGGAATTTCATTCGAAATGAATTTTAGCTAGAATTCATTTGAATTGAGTTCTATTATTTAGTATGACACAAGTTAAAATGCAAAATTCAATTGAATTCCATACAATTCATATTTAGTAATAATTTCAAAATTAAAATTTATTTGTCCTCATTTTTTAAACTATCCAGTAATAAAATCAAAAATTATAATTTAGGTGTGGCGGTGGAAAGCTTGATCTCATATGAGGATTGGTTTAATAACCATTAATTATTTTTCAAAAGTCTCAATAAAAAATATTTAATCCAATGGTTATTAAACTCGTTCTCATATAAGGTCGAGTTTATATTAAATACTCCCTTATAATAAAGTTAAAAAATTATAATTTAAGTACAATTATAGAATGTCGAGCTTATGTAAGGATGAATTTAATAATCATTACATTAAATATTTGAATTTATAGTTGTTCATTTATTATACAAAATATTTAATTTAATAGTTATTAAACTTATTCTCATATAAGATCGAATTTATATTAGATGTACTCTTATAATTTTCTATAAAACTAAAAAAAAAATCTTATATCTAGTAAATTTATAACAATAAACAAATATGTAAACTAGTTAATAATATAGTAATAAATATAAAATAAATTCACACGTTTCTTGAGAATTTAAGGATAATATTACAGCATAAGAAAATGAATGATTAAAAATAATTTTTTTTATAAGGGTATTTTAATCCAAAAGAAGTTGTTATATAAATTTTGTGAAGTTTATTTCAAATTCCATCATATTTGATCAGAATTGATTTTAGTTATTATCTTTTATATCTAATTTAATGGCATATGGCTGATTTTGGACATAAAAACTAATTTGTTAATAATTTTAATTATTAAAAGATTAAATTATTGAGCTTTATCTAATTTATTTTGCTCGACCTAAGGATCATTTTATAAAATACCCAAAAAATTCAAAACACAGCCGTCTTATAGTGGTCACGGCCGTCTTCCTTGTCAAATAGTGGTCGCGGCCGGTGATACGGACGGCACAGAATAACATTTCTCCCACTGAATCTCTCTCGCCTATTCAGCGTCTATCGGCTAAGTCCACCGCCTACAAACACCATAGCCGAACGCCATTCGCCGCTAGGTTGGCCTTTTAACCCCTGAATCAAATCGCGGCTCCTCATGAGAAGATCCACGGAAGTGCACATTGTGTAACTTACTGATAACCCTATCATGAAATTCTCATGCAAGCAATAAGCGATATAAATTCTCATACTGTTTCCCAGGCCAAGACGCATCCTTGCTAACGATTTCCGCCAGAAATCCACCGAGCATGGTTCTCAAGGTCTGTCCTTTGGTTTTTGTGTGTTCTTTTTGGTGTTTTTGCTTAGGCTAATTGCTAGATATTGCTCTCTTATTGGTTTTGTTTGCTGCATTGTGAAAAAAGTTCTTTTCTTTTTGTAGACATTTTGAAGTAGCGAACTGTAAATTTATCGATATCATTGATTTTCTTCTTTTCTTTATGATTATTTGGGTATAAGCAATATTCAAATTTCAAATTTTTTTTTTTTAGTTTATGCTTTTTGAATTTTGGGGAATAATAACAGAATGAACTTGTTACGTTTTAAATGAAGTTCTAACAGAAATTCTTGATTTTCAGGTCTCTTGAAACAATTATTTGAACGCTTTTATGGCTATAGCTGCAAGAATTAGAGAGATATTGGAGAATGTGGGGCTAGCACAAGAGAGTTTGCCCTCAGATGTGGTTGGGTGGGCTCAAGTTCTTGCAAATGTGGCAAACTTGTTGAACATAAGAGATACTGAACTAAATAGGTGGATTTGTCATTCTGGCTCTTCAATTCTATATCTTTTATTTTGTTCTTAATATTTGGAGTTTTAAATGAAGAAAATGCATATAGTTTTCTTGTAACAATGGGGGATATTTCCTTGAGGGTGGAAGAAAGGGCACAGAGGGCTAAAGCACAGAAGGAGTCCAAAATTCTTCTTGATTACACTCGGAAGGCAATAGCAAGACTTACCTATTTAAAAAGGCAAATTCCTAAATTTAATTTTAGATTCTTCTTCAATAATTTTTTAAGTTGTGCTCTGTCATATCTACTAATACTAGATCTCCAAACTTTTCTACTTTAAACAAATTGTTGTTTCATGAACAGGATACTCTCCCTCTCTCTCTCTCTCTCTCTCTCTCTCTCTCTCTCTCTCTCTTATTTTCCCTTTTTTGCTCTCTTATTTTCTGAACGGGCTTTGGTAGAACGCTTGGACAACTTGAGGAAGATGTAGCTCCTTGCGAAGACAAACCTGGCAGTTATGGCATCAAAGAAGCGATAATATCTGCAACAATATTCCAACTAAAAGGTATCTATTCTTTGTTATCACTGTAAGGAAGAAATTAAGTTGATAATTAGAAAGATTAAAACTGTCATTTCCCGTCCTTGTTCAGGTTATATGAACATCTAGTAATTAAGGATTTCATGACCTTAAGCAGTCGGCATCCTAATGATAATTCCTCAACTTCAGATTTTAAGTTTTCAAGTCATCACATCTTTGTCCTAAATGTATGATTGATTGACAAGTTTATGAAAATATAGAAATTTAGGTCCTGTTTGATAACATTGCTGGCTTTTGTTTTTTATTTTCAGAAAACTAACAACAGTTTTTTGTCAATGTTGTTGTCTTTCTTAAAACATTGTTTTTCTATATTGAAAAATTAAAACTGGCATTCTCTTCATCTCCTTAAACAAACTAATTAAAAATGCCTTAACAGTTTTTTAGAGGAAATTAAATTTCATTAAAACTGAAGTGACAGTATCACTTCTAACAACAGCATGGGTACAAGGAGGAATGTCTTCCATAAGTACAAACTCCACATCAATATCAATAGCTAATTGGGCTATTGAATGGGTTACAATTACCCTTAGCAAAAGCAGAATGAGAAAGTGGAGAACAGGGAACTTCGCTTCAATATCTCATCAACAACCAGTTGGAAAGGACCCAGACATCTAGATTTGCCGTGGAGAGCTTCAATGAGAACAAGGCAATTTGATTGCACAACTATGTGATCAAACCCACTATCCAATACTACCCCATTCTATAAAAGACAACAAGAGCCTTTAAAATATGTGGATAAAAAAAACCAGATGCTTTTTTATGAACTGAAAATAATGCCTCACCTCTATATTCCTCAACACAGTCCCCATCCCAATACAAAGATAGTTAATTTGTACAGTGTATATTAAGAAAAATATCCATACAAAGATGGACAAACCCTAACAAAAAAAAAAGTTCATCATTTCGAAAAATGAATTGCATAAATTCATAAAAATCGTATAATCTCCCTCTAACTTCCTCTAACAAAAATCCATTTAATTAATAAAAAAGGCTAGAGGGATTGATAGGATAAGAATATAAGATGCATTTTTAGGTTTAGGGTTAGCTTTTTTACACATTAGTAAAAAAATGTGTAGTATAGGTACATTACTAAATGGGGCATAGCAAGTTTAAATAAATCAAAATTAATTAGATAAACTATTAATCCAATTAAATAAAGGGGTTATTATGTCCTTTTTTTTATGTCCTTTTTTTAGCGTGTTCTAAATGGGTTGACTTGTTTATGACCCAAACCCGTTTATACTAAACCCAAACTCACTAAACTTCGTGTTAAGTTGTGCCGTGTAAATGGGTCGTATTAGGGCTAGCAATTTGTGATACAACCCGTTTGCACTAAACGACTTGATATGAATTTAGGTGATTTTGAGTTTAGTATAAATGGATTCGGATCATAAACGGGTAAACCATTTAGGATATGCCAAAAAAAGAGGTTTCATTGGGTTGACCCGCTTAATCCAATTAAACACACAATAACCTGCTATTTTATCGGGTTAACAATTTTCCTATTTAATTTTAATTTATTTAAACTTGTTATGACCAATTTATTAATGTACCTATGCCACACATTTTTTTACTAAAGTGTAAAAAGCTAACCCTAAACCTAAAAATACATTTTATATTCTTATTCTGTCAATTTCTCTCGCCTTTTTGCACTATCTACCGCTTCCTCAATTTTCTTCTCTTTTAATTTTCATCGGCTGTTCTCTGTCTAGTCTTTCACTCTTTCAAGCTTCCTAGCCATATTCACTCCTTCACTCTCTCGTTCTTTCTGTCTTCACTTTTGACTCACCATATATTATTATATCTCATCAAGTTTAGATCTATTGAGTTTTGTCCCATCAAGTTTTAGATTTTTGTTGAATAATTTGCAAACTGAGCATTGATTTATCAGTTTCAATTATCTTGGTTTGTCATTGGTTCATTATCCTACCAGGATTTTTAAGTTGTTGTTGGTTCAAGCTTAGATTTGGGATAATTTTTGAATAATTGGATATTTTAATGTTTATATATTTGGATTTTTTTTCGAATATTTAGGTATATTTATATATTTTGTGCAGAGTTGAGGCGCAAGAAAAAAAAAATTCAAAGTCAAATAAATGTGAATATTCTATCAAATTTTAAATAACATAAAAACTAAAATAATAGTAACTAATAACAATTCAAGTACTATATTCTTTTAGTATTTCAAAACTAAAGTCAAGCAATTATAAAATAAGTACTCTTCAGTCTTAATCAAGAATAGCATCATAATCTTCTTTATCTTCTTCTAGACCTTAATCCTTTTAATACTCATTTTCAAAATCAATATCTTCATCATCTTCCTTGTCTTTAAGAACTAAAGGAGTATTATTTGGTTCTCAAGTTAGATTGGCATAGATCTTGAAATAGGTGTATATGCAACCTTTTTTTTTTTTGAAAAAGATTATGAGTGGTAGTGTTGAAAATGGAATTATGAGAGGTTAGTGGTCCTGAGTGTGATAGTTTGATGAGATTTTGGTGACTAATTATCACCAGTGATGCTAATTTTGAAAACTTTTAAATCTACAAATTTCGAGTAGTGATGGAATTGCTCATAGAAGGAAGAAATAAAAAAGACGCGCCTTTGTAGAGCTTTGGGCCTAGAACAAAGCGCATGCTTAGGCGCATAAGGCGAGGGCCTGGTGAATGTCGCTTGCCTTTCTCCTGTGGAGGTGCTAGAGTTAGAGCCTGTGGCGCGCCTTTAATAACGTTAGCAAGCAACTCAAATATTATCTTTACAATCTGTTAGAGGGTTAATCTGCATGGCTTCCAACAACAAAATGAATTTCAGTTTTCTCCCCTTTCTATTTCAAACTAAGCTAGTCCGTTGTGTTATTATTATCTTTTGTGCTTTCAGGTATATTATGATTTATGGGTTGATATATATTTTATATAACTAGCAACATGCTTGGGTTTTTTTTTTTTTATACAACTAGCAACATGCTTGGGTTTTTTTTTTTTATACAACTAGCAACATGCTTGAAGACAAACTTGGCAGTTATGGCATCAAAGAAGCGACAAAATTTGCAACAATATTCCAACTAAAAGGTATTTATTCTTTGTTATCACTATGAGGAAGAAATTAAGTTGATAATTAGAAAGATTAAAACTGTCCTTGTTCAGGTTATATGAACACCTGCTAATTAAGGATTTGATGACCTTAAGCAGTCGGCATCCCAATGATAATTTCTCAACTTCAGATTTTAAGTTTTCAGTTCATCACATCTTTGCCCTAAATGCATGATTGATTGACAAGTTTATGAAATATAGAAATTTAGGTCCTTTTCAATAACATTGCTGGTTTTTGGTTTTTATTTTCAGAAAACTAACAACAGTTTTTTGTCAATGTTGTTGTCTTTCTTGAAACATTTTTTTCTACATTGAAAAATTAAAACTGTCATTCTCTTCATCTCCTTAAGCAAACTAATTAAAAATGCCTTAACAATTTTTTAGAGGAAATTAAATTTCATTAAAACAGAAGTGACAGTATCACTTCTAATAAAAGCTTGGATACAACAAGGAATGTCTTCCATAAGAACAAACTCCACATCAATATCAATAGCTAATTGGGCTAATGAATGGGCAACCACATAACAGTTACCCTTAGCAAAGGCAGAATGAGAAAGTTGAGAACAGGGAACTTCGCTTCAAAATGTCATCAACAACCAGTTAGAAAGGAACCAGACATCTAGATTTGCCGTGGAGAGCTTCAATGAGAAAAAGGCAATTTGATTGCCCAACTATGTGATGAAATCCACCGTCCAATACTAACCCATTCTATAAAAGACAACAAGGGCCTCTACAATATGTGGATAAAAAAAACCATATACTTTTTTATGAACTTAAAATAATGCCTCACCTCTATATTCCTCAACATAGTCCCCATCCCAATACAAAGATAGTTAATTTGTATAGCGTATATTAAGAAAAAAATTCTTACAAAGATGGACAAACCCTAACAAAAAAAAAGTTCATCATTTTGAAAAATGAATTGCATAAATTCATAAAAATCGTATAATCTCCTTCTAACTTCCTCTAACAAAAATCCATTTAATTAATAAAAAAGGGTAGAGAAATTGATAGGATAAGAATATAAGATGTATTTTTAGGTTTAGGGTTAGCTTTTTTACAAATTAGTAAAAAAATGTGTAGTATAGGTACATTACTAAATGGGGCATAACAAGTATAAATAAATCAAAATTAAATAAGTAAACTATTAATCCAATTAAATAAAGGGGTTATTATGTGTTTAATCGGGTTAAGTGTGTCAACCTAATTAAACCCCTTTTTTTAGCGTGTTCTAAATGGGTTGACTTGTTTATGACCCAAACCCATTTATGCTAAACTCAAACTCACTAAACATCATGTTAAGTCGTGCCGTATAAATGGGTCGTATTAGGGCTAGCAATTTGTGATACAACCCGTTTACACGATACGACTCAATACGAAGTTAGGTGAGTTTAGATTTAGCATAATCGGGTCAACCCATTTAGGACACACTAAAAAAAGACTGTTGAAACCCAAACTCACTGAATTTCGTATTAAGTCATGCCATGTAAATGACTCATATTACAAATTACCGGTCCTAATATGATCCATTTACACGGCTTGACTCGGTACGAAGTTAAGTAAGTTTGGGTTTAGCATAAACGGGTTTGGGTCATGAACATCTACCGTTTAGGACACGCTAAAAAAGAGGTTTAATAGGGTTGATCTGCTTAACCAGATTAAACACATAATAACCTGTTTATTTTATCAGGTTAACATTTTGCCTGTTTAATTTTAATTTATTTAAACTTGTTATGACCCATTTATATATATCTGTACTACACATTTTTTTATTAAAGCGTACAAAGGTAATCCTAAACCTAAAAGTACTTTTTATATTCTTATTCTATCAATTTCTCTCCCATTTTTACACTGCCTGTCGCTTCCTCAATTATCTTTTTTTTTTTCAATTTTCATTGGCTATTCTTTGTCTCGTCTTGTCTCAATTTTCATCCCAATTAAACCTTTTTTTAGCATGTCCTTAACGGGTTGACCGGTTTATGCTAAATCCAAACTCACCTAACTTCGTGTCTAGTTGTATCATGCAAACGGACTGTATCACAAATTGCCAGCCTTAATATGACTCATTTACACAGCACAACTCGATATGAAATTTAGTGAGTTTGGGTTTAGCATAAATGAGTTTGGGTCATAAATGGGTCAACCGTTTAGGGGACACTAAAAAAAGAGGTTTAATTGGGTTGACTCACTTAATCCGATTAAACACATAATAACTCATTTATTTTATCGGGTTAATAGTTTACTTGTTTAATTTTGATTTATTTAAACTTGTTATGACCCATTTATTAATATACCTATACTACACATTTTTTTACTAAAGTGTAAAAAGGTAACCCTAAAGTTAAAAATACATCTTATATTCTTATCCTATCATTTTCTCTCCTGTTTTTGCACTGCTTGCTGCCTTCTCTTTCAATTTTCATTGGCTATTCTCTCTCTAGTCCATAGTTTCAAATAACAGCCATTATGCAATGTAATGGTCATTATTTATAGGTTTTGGAGGGGGCCGCTACACATGAGACTATTGTTTATAGGCAAATAGGCACTTGCAGGCATAACGGTTGTAACGGCCTTTGTATAATGGTAACGGCCATTATCGACCATTAAATAATGGTAATGGCTGTTACTTTGAAGATTCTTCTGTCACTTTTCCACATGTGCGCAATTTTTTTGATGGCCTGTTTCTTGTCTTTGCTGCAGCACTTTAATAGCTGCTGTTTGGCTTCAATTTCTCTCAAATTTTCACTCAAAATTTCCTCCTTTTCTTCATACAATCTCTATCCTTTTATTGTTTTCCAAGAACCTTGGCTAAGATTAGTAGATTACTCTATTCTCCAAAGCTAATTCTTGGAAAAAGACTAATAGAGGTGAGTTATTTGCTGTTTTATAGAATTTATTCTCATTATGTGCTGTTTTTTTGTTTTCTTTGGTGTTTTGTATATTTGTTGAAGAAAATTAATGTTGATGTTAGATTTGTTTTTAAGTTGATAGTTTGAAGGAAGGGTTAGTTTGCCCGATCTATCGGTTTATGTTTTTTTTTTAATTATCATTTTGAACTAATCTCAAAATTAATTTTACTGTTTACATTATTAATTACAAAATAACATAAAATGAAATTAAGGCTTCATTAATATTTGTTGAAGCTATGCATATGTTTAGAGTTGGAAATATAAAATTTAGGCTTCATTAAATCTTAAGTTTAAATTAAATACTTATCTTAGTTATTATAGGTAATATTTAATGAATATGTAAGTGTAAATTTCCTAAAAAAATATATATATTGTAGTTAAAAAAAACTATTTTAAAATTAAAAAAAATAAATTTTTAACTTATTAATTGATTTCATTTCATATGTTCAAATTTGATGTGAGTTAGTACTTAGCACTTAGAAATAATACTTTGTATTGTTAATATGATATAAGTTACTTATGAAACTATAATTATATTTATTAAAATTAACTATACCTCATTTGTTAAACAGTGAGATTGACACTTAGAATTTGAAAATGCCACGAGGAGGTTTTGCTGCTACTGGTAAACCAACCAATGACATTGGATGGAAGTTTGCCACCTCAACAGGAGGAATAATTAGATTGAAGTTACACTTGGCTACTATACCAGGTTAAGTTACTGGTTGTCAACAAGTTTCATTAGAAGGAAAGACATAGCAAGTATGTGAAAGGAATTTCAAGTTGCCAAAAAAGACAGAGGAGATTAAAAGAAGAAATAATAAATACTAATAGAATAGAGTCAGATGATGATGATGAGGAGGATATAGAGTTAAAAATGGCCAGACGAGAAAGTCTACGATAATTTGATGAAGATGCATTTCGAAGGAGAGCCGGTTCTCATTATGAAGGTGGTGGTAGTAGTAGACATGATGCTCCTTGCTAAGTATTAGGCCGGTCGACTACTGTTCGTGCAAAAGGGGTAGAGAAGCTACAAGATATGCTGAGGCATCAACACAAGCTACCCAATTAGCTGCTGCTAAAATTGAGTTGGAGAAAATTAGAGCGTAATCCAAGTAGCCAAAATTAAAAACAAAATGGTTAAAGACACAAGGAAAAGCTCTTCAAAGCTTTTGGCGATTTCATGATTCACAATAGATTGCCTTTTAATATTGTGGAGTCACCTTGGACCAAGCCACTTCTTAAAATATCGACTGAAGTTGGGGAATAATAAAAAATTGTTTTTGGCTTGGGTAGTGAGGGAAGTAATTTTTGGGAGAGCCTAGTAAATAATAAAAGTCTAAGAGCCTTTACTTAAAGTTTTGAAATTAGTTGATGGTGATGAAAAGCCAACTATAAGGTTTATATTTGAGGCAATGGAAAGAGCAAAGTTGGCAATTCAAAAAAATTCCAGAAGCTATATTGAGTATTGAAAAATCATTTACAAAAGATGAAATTTTTAGTTACATCATGATTTGCATGTAGCTGGTAAGTTATTAGTTAATGCCTTAACAAGTTGCCATATATATTTATTGCTTAAATACTATTAAATTATGTTGTAGCTTATTATATATATTTGATTTTGTAGGGTTTTTCCTGAATCCTCAGTACCAATATGGTCCATGTGATATTGGAGACGACAATGAAATCATGTTGGGATTGAAAAATGTGATAATGAGGCTAGAGGGTGATTTAGTGAATCAAGGTCATACATTAAACTAAGTAAGTGCATAGCTAAGTGAATTTAGCGCTCAATTAGCTAGAATTAATAATGGACTTAATAATATGGATTTGACGTTATTGGGTAGGCACTAATGTTTAGAGAAAAAATGGAGAGCTTTGGTACCGCTTTAGCACAAAGAGCTATTAAGTTAACCGATCCAGGTAAAACTAAACTTTTATTGTTTATTAGTAAGTATTGCTAATTTCAAGCCAATATTAAAGTATATTGTTCATTGAACTATCATGTAACTGAGTGGTGAATTGATTATGGTGAAAGTGCTCCTGAACTGCAAAGAATTGCCATTAAAATGTTGAGCCAAACAACATCGACATCTACTTGTGAGAGAAATTGGAGCACTTTTTCCCTTATAAACACAAAGACAAGAAATAAATTACGGTATCAAAAATTACATGTACTTGCCTTTGTTCATTATAATATAAGGCTCAAAGTCAAAAGTCTTGCAAGGAAAAGCCAATAAGAGTTAGAAAGAAGGTATAATCCAATTCATTTGGATTAAATTTTTGAGGAAGATAATCCACTAAATCCTTGGTTGGAGGAAAGAGAATCTCCTCTTCTTGATGGTGAATCAAATTCATGGTTAGAGAATGATGATGATGTTAATGCTCCATCACAATACATTGCTCAAAATTAAGGACAACAAGGTGGTGATGTGATTCTTTTGTATTATCCAGTTCAAGTGATGGCAATGATGATGGTTATGATGGTGAAGGTGGAGAAGAAACCATTGGTGGACGTGGTGCAACTAGTAGTTCACATCAAGCTTCACCTAGTCAAAGACAAAGTGGTGGTGCTAGCAATGCTTATGATCCATCTCCAGCAATGCAATGCACATATCAACAATCTCGTGGCTCGCATAGTGGTAGTGGTGATACATCTCGAACAAAGGGTAAAGGCATTGCATATGAGGAACATTCTATTGATTCAACTAATTATGAATATGGATTTGGGTCTTACGGTATGCATGGACATGACCATGGAGGCTCATCAACTAAAGATACTTCTTCTAGTAATTATGGATATGGGCAATTTGAATGGGCACACTCAAATCCATATCCATATAATTATCCTTCTATGTATTCAAATGTCTCCTCATTAGAGTCATCAGAGCAACCACTATACTCTCAACAACCCAATTTGAGTGATCCTTTTGGTATGGGTTCCTTGTGCGGCTTTAATCCATCATCATACTACCAATATAGTCAAGTTGATGATCAAAGCTCTCAAAGTCAGAATTAAAGTCAAGACCAATAAAAACTTCCAAGACACTGATTTTGGTGGTAGTAAGGTTAGTTTTTTTTATTATATGTCTATATCTAGTATTCTAGATTCTAGTTCTGTACTATCTACATAATTATTTTAGCCTATAAATTGTTTAAAGCTAATGATGTCTAAAAATAATAGATTTAATGTTTTTATTTGATGTATTTATGCTTCCTATACAGTTGTGTATCGTAATTTTACTTGTATCTACCAATATATAGTAATTTTACGAACTTTGCAATTTTTTCAAAAAAATTTGTGTGGCGCCAGGCCGTTACTGCTACGTTATGGCCATTATAGGCCTGTTTTCATTACTCAGGATTGTGACTATGATCGCAATTTGAAACTATGCTCAAGTCCCTCACTCTCTCAAGCTTCCTTGCCATATTCACTACTTCACTCTCTCATTCTCTATCTTCACTTTTGACTTACCATATATCATTATATCTCATCAAGTTTAGATCTATTGAGTTTTCTCTCATCAAATTTTAAATTTTGTTGAAGAATTTGTAAACTAAATTTTAGTTCATTAGTTTCAATTATCTGGGTTTGTCATTGATTGATTGTTCTACCAGGATTTTCAAATTGTAGTTGGTTCAAGCATAGATCTATGATGATTTTTGAATAATTGGATGTTTGAATGTTTGTGTATTCATATTTTTTTTTTCTAATATTTAGGTATATATATTTTGTTATTTTTTAAATGTGTTTCAGCATTAAACAAGTTAAACGTGTCAAATAGGTTAAACCTATTGTGTCATATGAGATTTATAATGACCCATTTAATTAAAAGGGTTAAGCATATTGTATCATGTTGTATGACATGTTAAATGACCAATTTATTAAAATAGGTTATACGAGTTGTGTCGTGTAACTTGTGTCATAAACATATTCGTGTTAAGGTTGAGCATTTTGACATGATTAATTAAACATGTCATTTTGGAGTTAGCCATTTTTGTATTACATGTGTAAGTTGACACGACCTGTTTATGACCTGCGAACACGAATTGCTAACCCTAGTCTTGGCCATTTCTCTTCTTCCATTCTTCTTCCTTCTTATTTGTTCTTTGCTTGATTGATTTACTGTTTATTGCATGGTTGTGCTGACCCTTTTCTCTATCATACACATTTGAATATTTAGGGGTCATGTAGTAATGTTGTGTGAAGAGTTAGGTTGCAACTCAATTGCATTCTGGTAGTTGCTATTTTTCTTATCTTTAGATGTGGGTGTAGTTTCTAACTGCAATTGTCTTGTGATTTCTCTACTTTTTTGACTCTATACATTTGGAAATCATGAGCCAAATTGCTTCAATTTATTGCTCTGTATGTGAGTATGCATTTGCATATGTAGTATATACACCGAAAATTGGTCCATGCACCATATGGCTGTGTTTACATGTATGTATATAAATATTTACTCTTTCTACACTCCTTTATATTTTGATGTTTTAATAGACTTATTTTTAATATCTTTGTCCTATTGTTTGACATGGCTTCCTCTCGTCTTTTTATCAAGTTCAATATCTTTGAAAAGAGTCTCTTGTTTTCTTCTTGCAAGATGGGATTTGGATGTTGAGATAGAGGTTTATAGGTTCATATTGAGTCTTTGTTGGGTCTACTCACAATGTCTTTTTCTTTTTTTTTTCTTTTTTGCTTTCTAAGTTGCCAACTTATAGCAGCAATAGGGTCAGTACTTAATAATATGACAACTATAAGCTGCAAAAACATTGGTATTGGGCTTTAAGCCGTTGGTGGCTTATGCAAGGGAATGAAAGATTTTGAACAATGGTAAAATGTGTGTAAATCCCCATCTAGTGAGGTGTTATATTCTTGATAATTGTGAATGATCAAAAGAGTTAACATAAAAGGTTCAATGGTGTGTTTTTTTTTTATTTTTTGGCACATCGGAAAGTTTTCATGTCACTAAGGCCTTCTACAAAATGATGATTTAAATGCATTACCTTACCTGCATGCTTTTCTGTTTGTATGTTACCATATTTACAATGACTTATTATCTGAGCAGGCACTTCTTAACCATGTGGGCTAAACACCAGAGATCAGCCATGGAGTATTGGTTGAAATGGCCGAACACAGAAGGACTTGGAGAAGAAAACAATGCCCATCCTGGATACTTTGAGGAGTTACCAAGACTTGCCACTGGTAATTCCTCATTTTAAGTAACACATAATTGTTACCTAGCATCAAGGTTCATTTACTTTTCAAGAAAAAGATTTTGTGTGTGTGTGTGTGTGTGTGTATATAATATATATATATATATTTATATAGATTTTGGTGTTAATACAGGATAAAGCCTTAGCTGCTCTGGTAGTGGAGGACAAGAAAAGACAGTATGCTGCTGCTGAGACGTATCTTGAAGATGTATTCCATTCAGCCCTTGCCACATCTGATTAAACACCTTGCATATAGATGATTGTTGTATTCTTTTATTTGTTCAGGTACATTTTTCTATTATTACAGAAACTATGAAGTGATTGTCTCTGATGTGCCAATGATACTTCCACTTCTGGTTTTCTATCCTTTGTATTTGGTGTAAGGAGCAAGTGCTAATTCAGTAATGTTAAAAAGTGTTAGGAGTACAAAACAAAGATCATAGTATATATGTTTGACAAATTATTGAAATACGTATCAGTAATGTTTTGAATTGGATCATTCTTCTCCAGGTTAAGTTTTTGAGTGCCATGTGTGGCTTTAGTTGCAACTAAGTTCAAAAATTATAGCATGGTCCTTAGCGCATAGCCTTTGTAAATTATTAGTATCAGGAACCTTGTGCTCTTCTTCCATCAAAACATTCCACAGCCATTTTTACAGGAAATACAACATAATGTAATTACAGCTTGTCAGCTTCACAAAAATGGCCATATAATTCTAAAAAATTTTATCATCTGTGTTTTGCGAAAGGAACTCATTATTGTGGGTTGGTAAAGAATTCACGGGACTAGAACCCACTGATCTTGCACCTGTGGATTTTTTACTGTCGCCCATTGCCTAGATGACAATGTACGCCTGTAACTTGAAGGGGGATGATGGACAAGTGGGATTTGAAGCGAAAGAGCTCTAGGGGCTGCTGGTGAAGAATACTGATTGTTGTTGGTGTGGAGGGCATTAGGTTTTGTAGCAGAACAGGAACAGCCCGTGGATGTAGCCTCCTTTCTTGTCTCTGGCTACAATGTACTTTTGCTTTTTTTTTTTTTTTTTTGTTTTTTTCCTGTGGGGAGTATATAGTTCGTCCTATTCAAATCTTAAATGATATTCTCAATATCGAATTCATCCAAAACCTTTTAAAATTTATCTTCGACTACTCGAACCAGTCTTAAATTCAATTATTATTGTTAAAAAATATTTACCTATTTAATTTTATATATTTTAATTAATAATCTAAAAAAATATTTTTATTATTAATTTATATTTTGAATATTCAACAATATTATAAAATATTTAAACTCTATTTATTTTAAATATAACATATAAAAATTTATAAATATTATTATAAAAAAATATATATTTACATTTAAACTTTACATGTGAAACTCAAATTAGATACCAATATTATTTTGCAAATTCGACCCATCCAAATTCAATTATATATTATATAAACTCATCTTATTAGGGGTTGAAAACCCATAAAAATTTGACCGTTGTGATCCAATTTCTCGTGTGTTGTTTTGGAGAGTCTTTTTTATGAGATTTTGATACTTTTCTACTTTATGAGATATATTTATATTTCATGAATATATGGAGACCCTTTGAGATAAGATTGGATTTTTGTTGCTTTTTAGAGAGAAAAATAAAAGAGATAAAAGGTGACAAAAAAGGGACTTTGGAAGGTAAATTGCACCGACTGTCTTTTAATTTTGTGGTTATTTTATTTCAGTCATTTAATTTCAAGTCAACTTTAGTTTTATTTTAGAAAAAAATCTTTTCAATATGCAATATCAAGTTTTCAGATTTATAATAATAAATTAATATAATCAAAATAAATTTATAAATTATTATTATTGTTTAGTGTTTTTTTTAACATAAAAATTAAAAATATTGATAAAATACAATATATTAATAAAATATTATTTTAAAATTTATTATTATTGTATTAATTTTCCAAGTTACAATTTAAATTTTAATTAATAATAAATAAAATATATAATTAATAATTTTATTAATAATTTTAGTTAAAATAAAATAATTATTAATTAATTTAATTATAAAGGTAAAAAAGAAAAAAAAAAAAAGGAAAAGAGGACAAAAAGTTGATTTTATTTTTTATTTTTTTACTTAAAAATATGTTATTGTAGGATAGAAGGATTGTTTCTGAAACAAAATTAAATTTGAGGAATTCTATTTTAATAAATTCAAATTAAATTATTGAAATTAAATAACTACTTAAGTTAAAGGATGAGTGATGCAATTTACTTGACTATAGGATCATGTCGTAGTTGGCAAAGGAGTAGAGAAAAATCTGAGAAAGATGGCTAAATTTCACCCTTATTCTTCAACTTTTGTTACTTAATTAATTTTCAAATATATTCAAATATTTTAATTTTCACTAGAAAGGACCAAATCTCTAAAATTGAGAGCAGTTCTATTTAACTCTTAAAATTTATAATAGCAAAACGCAGATTTAAAGTGTGAAACTATATTTTGAATTCATTATATTATCCACAATAAAATGTATTCGCTATGAATTATTTTTTTTTTTACTTTTTTTTTTTATGTAACAGAGTTTATATTCCCAAAATTGATTTTGAGTTTTATATAAAATTATTATCAATCTCAAAAGTTAGATCTTTTTAGCTAAAATTAAATATCTGAATATAATTGTCAATTATGAAAAATAGACCTAAATTTTAATATGAAATTTTGTTGGGAATATGCAAGTGATGAATTCCTACATCAAAAAGGGATGGGATGAGTGAGAGACATATAAATGGAAATGACCCATAGACTCATTGCTTTAAGGTTTTGGGTTGGATGTGGTGTCAAGCCTATGAGTGTATTTTTTCATAAGGCCTATCAAGAAGCATTCTCCCTAGGCACTTTGGGCTCCTTAGATCTCTAACAAGTGGTATTAAAGCTGATGGTTCGATAAGGACAAGTATGGAAATAGTGATCAGCGATTCCCGTGGTGCTCTGATATGTGGATGAAAGAGTCAGAAGACTCCTAGTAGGCCCAATGGAGCAGGAAGGTACTCTTTTGGAGGAAAGCAAATCGATGGAGTGGGGACTCTCAGTACACGTGATAGTGAAACACGTGATGGCTCAAGTGTGGCTCTTATAGGTGCATGCTTAAGTGGGTTTGGTGGAGTAATTGGGGCTCTTGGTGACACTATAATACTTGAGTTAAGAAAAATAAAAAAAAAGGGCTTGCGTTTGAGGGAGAGTAGGCCCAGTAAGCGAAATGTAAAAGAAATGCACACCTAAGGGGGAGATTGTTGAGAATATGCAAGTATGGAAGCGCTTTGAGCTCCTCAAATCTCTAACAAATTTCCTGGCACCTAATACAATAAAAATTAATAAAATTTACATGGATAAAATTTTCTCAATCTATTGAAGCTCTCTCTAGAATTCATTTAGTCATTACCAAAACTTTTTTATTTATAGTCTTGTATTTCTTTCTAATAATAAATTAATAAATATAAAAATATGAATGGAAAAATTTATGAATAATTAATTAATAATAATTTCTAAACTTTATTGGTACACGTGATAGTGAAACATGTGATGGCTCTAGTGTGGCTCTTATAAGTGCATGCTCAAGTGGGTTTGGTAAAATAATTGGGGCTTTTGGTGACACTATAATATTTTGAGTTAAGGAAAAAACAAAAAAAGGCTTCCGTTTAAGGGGGAGCAAGCCTAGTAAGTCCAATGTAGAAGAAATTCACACGTGAGGGGAAGATTGTTAGGAATATGCAAGTATAGAAGCGCTTTGGGCTCCTCAGATCTCTAAAAAATTTCCTGACACCTAATACAATAAAAAATAATAAAATTTACATGGATAAAATTTTCTTAATATATTGAAGCTCTATATAGAAATCCCACTCAATTTAGGAATAATATTAAAATAAGAGTTCTACTTTATATAGGAAATATACCTTTATCCTATTGAGGAATATTTCTCTAACTCAAATTAGGAAAAGATCTCTCTTTAAATCCCACTAGGATTTTGAGTCATAATTTTAGGGTAAATTTCAATAACTATCCATGAACTTATATGGTTGTAACACTATAATCCTTAAACTTTAAAACGTAACATAAAACCCCCTAAACTTTTAAATTTTGCACAGTAAAATCCCTCTAACTTTCAATTACTGATTTTTCAATTGAAAACTGATTTGATCAGCTCCCGCATGGCTCTTAGTTAACATTTCTCTCTCCTCTCTTATTCAAATTGTAAAATTATTCTCTCTACACCTGAAAAATCATTCTATTTACAGTGAGAAAAATGATTTAATTTATAAATAACTTGAGAGAGAAAAGAGAAATATTGACTAAGCTCTACTCTAGAACTGTTCAGGTCAGCGTCTAGCTAAAAAATCGATAATTAGAGATTTGAGGGATTTTACTGTGCAAAATTTAAAAGTTGAAGGGGTTTTATGTTACATTTTTAAGTTGAAGGACTATAATGTTATACTAGATAAGTTCAGGGATAGTTGTCAAAATTTATCCCATAATTTTAACAATCCCCACCTTGACTCAAAATCCATCAACCATTGCATACCTCAAATTCTTGGGTGTCATAAAATCATTAAATCTCCATGCTTGAGCTTAAACCCTTAAATCCCTATTCTTCAATCTTTATCTTGGGTGTAACTTGCTTCTTTCTTCAAAAAATCTTCGCGTCATCAATCTTCTTGATTTTGCATCAAGAGCTCCACTTCAATTTTAACTCTCCACCACTACAATTGTTGTATGTGTGACTTTTTGCATGTCATAGCAGCCCTACCTTCAACCAAACTCACAAAGATCATCCCCAAGCTTTGATACCAACTATTGTGAAAAAACCACACCCTCATAAAATAAAGGGATAAATTTCAACAACTGTCCTTGAACTTATACAGTTGTGACATTACAGTCCTTTAACTTTAAAATGTAACATAAAACCACCTAAACTTTTAAAATTTGCACAGTAAAATCCCTCTGACATTCAATTACTGATTTTTTAGTTAGAAACTGATGTGAATAGCTCTTGCATGGCGCTTAGTCAATATTTTTCTCTCCTCTCTTATGCAAAATGTGAAATTATTCTCTTTAAGAATGAAAAATTATTCTGTCTATAGAGAGAAGAATGATTCAATTTACACATGGCTTGAGAGAGAAAAGAGAAATACTAACTAAGCTCCATGCTGAAACTGTCTAGGTCAGCGTTTAACTGAAAAACTAGTAATTGGAGGTTAGAGGGATTTTACTGTGCAAAATTTGAAAGTTGATGGAGTTTATGTTACGTTTTTAAGTTGAGGGACTGTAATGTTACAACTAGATAAGTTCAGAGACAGTTGTCAAAATTTATCCTAAAATAAAGATCACAAAATTTAACGTGTTTCGGCATAAGCCTACTCTACCAAACAAATCGACTATCAAGGAAAAATAATTACAATCACTAATTATTCACTAATTATTTTTCTCACTCTCAAAATCACTCAAACAAAACTCATAGAATTCAATACACCCCTCCACTTTGTGAGCTTTCTACAATGCATTCCTTATAATGGCTAACCAATTACACATATATATAGTCCACTAAAATCTAATCTTTTAGGACTCTAATTATTAAACTTTATAATTTAAATTCTACTAAACTTCCTAAACTAATTATACTTCCTAATTCCAATTGGATTGAACTCTAACAATTTCATTACATAACACACAAGAGCATAGTTTATTTGCTCTTCATGCCAATAAGCACCAAAATAAAGTTCAAAATAACAATGCTAGTCTTCAAATGGCTTAAAATTACTTCAATCCTTTCAAGCTTCTCATAAAGCATTATGTGCTATTCTTTCAGCTTTATTAGCTTTTCCCTAATCTCTTCCAGCAACGTCGAATGCATTGCATACTTGCTTCAAATTAAGGCTATCCCCTATCGATGTGGCAGTGAATGAGGTCATTAGAACACACCACCCATGAAAAGTCCCACACTTATTATCTTTACAATAGTAATGTGGCTTGTTAGGATTTTTTTTAGACTCAGAGATATCACAACATTTTTCCCACATTTACAATTTACATTCTTAAACCTACCATCCTACTAACCCACAGTGCCATTAGAATAAGACATACTTCTTCCATAGTAAACCATAAACCACAGTGAAGCATAGGCAAAAGAAAAGCAAAAACAAGATATAGGAAAAGAAATGATGAGTTTCAAGAGAGGCAAAGGACTGGAGAGAAAAATAGAGCTAAAAAGAAGAAATTTTAGGGAAATGTTGAAAGGGATAAAGAAAAAAAAGCAAAAATGGCTAGAAATATCCTCAAGGAGAGGAGGAGGAGGAGGAGGAGGAAAAGGGAAATTAGGGATCTTACCTTATGGGAATGGATTTTATTGCATGGAAGGGTAAAGATATCTTGGGAGGAAAATTCTCTCCCCATTACCAATCCAAAAAGCTACTTACTAACAGAAAATCTAGATGGAGGGACCTATTAATAGATGGAATAAAAAATAAAGGGCTAAAAAAATTCTAAAAATATGAGGTCCAAGTCATAAATAATTTTATAATTTAGAGACTAAATAATAATTTACCTTATTTTTTATTTATTAAACACCATTAATCTAGTGACTAAAAATTCAACAAAACTTTTTTTTCCTTTTTAAAGTTTTTTTTTATTTATTTACTTGATTTGAATGTTTGTTCGATTTTGTGTTGGTTTTATGATAACAATAATTTTTTTTAATAAGGTCATAAATGCTCAGATTTTGATAAAATTTAAATTATTGATTTTTTAGAGACCAAATAAAAATTTTTTCTAAAATGTATTCTACTATTAAAATTAATAGACTATTACTTTTTTATTTCTGTATTAATAGACTATTACTTAGTTATCTATTAAAAGTTTTGCAAAATTTAAATAAAAAATTCATAAATAATGATTTATGCTATATTGGAACAAAACCAAAAATCAATAAATCTATCCATATCAATCAAGTTCAATAATTTTATCAAATTAAAATTAATGATAAATTCAAAGACCAAAAAGTAAAACAAATTCAAACAAAATTAATTTGATTGCCAAGAGATAGTAGCAGGTAAATCAAAGGAAAATTGTAATCGCCTATAAAAGATGGGATCAGAGATTAAGAATTTAGCTTTTAATGCACTCTATCTTGAATCCCAATAATTGCTATAGGAGTTCCCCATAGATAAATGATACATATGCCCTAATGTAAATCTTTATTGGTCTATACACTCTCTTTGGCCTTGGGATAAGGAAAATTGTAAGCAACAATAACATTTCAACAAAAGGCAAAAGCTAATAAATGCAAGAGTGTGGATATAAACAATGGTCATGTTATGTTCCCCAACAAGCAGGCTGAAAAGAACATATGATAATTTCTCTGGCCAACATTAGTTCATCCAATCACATCCAGATATGGTTTCTTATTTCCTTGTGGGGTTGAATATGTTAATTAGGTTGTCTTCAACTCCACTTATACTCTGTTTGAGAGAAGGTAGAGTAAAGTAAGCCTTTGTGTGAGAGGAGATTTTTCAAGGTTTAAAAACCTTCAACTTGTGTTTAAGAGAGTAGAAGTTTTTTAAAGTATAGTTTTTGAAAACCTCTAAGAAAACACCATTTTCCAACCCACCAAATTTGTGGGTTAATAATGTTTTCTTCTTAAAAATTCCAAATACTTTAAAAAAGCTCTAAAAATTGTGAAGGTTTGAAAACTATGAAAAACTTTACTTTAAAAAACTTTACAAAACCTTACTTACTCTACCTCCTTCCAAACGAATTGTAAACCCTCCCAAACGGAGGTAGAATATAGAGCAATGGTACATACAGTTATAGAATTGTCTTGGATCCAAAATTAATTTTTAGATTAAAATTTAAGTTGGTGAATTCAATTCAAACATGTCAATTTTTAGTTAAATTATATATGTTGTCAAGTTGACTATCAATTGAACTCTTAATTTTTAAGGATCATTTAAATTTTTATATAAATGAAAATGAATTACAAATCATTAGTAGATAAAAATTTTGTTTCTCAAAACAAGATACATGAAAGAAAAACACTATGGTAGAAGAATAAATAACTAAGCCTTTGTTTGGGAGGAGGTTTATTAATTTAAATAATAATAATAATAATAATAACAACAACAGCAATAACAACAACAACAACAACAACAATAATAATAATAATAATAATAATAATAATAATAATAATAATAATAATAATAATAATAATAATAATTTTTGAGAAGGCTTCTTTAAGTTTCCAGGAAGCTTCCTGCTACTCCCTAAAGGTAAATTGCACCAATACTCACATTACCAAACATGTTGGAATGAAGGACATAATCGCCTCAGTGATGCTGGTCTATATTCTCTTAATGGCCAAATACATTATTACACACTTGAAGTATTTGAAATTTTCTTAATGCACACCTGAGCTAATTTTGTAACCTATTAAACACCTTCACTTTAAAAATTCATTACAATTAAACACAAAATTGCACAATTAGCATGGAGCGTAAAATGAGAAGAATTTTTATTGTCTACATGGCACTCACCCACCCAGCCTCACTCTTGCTTTTTGCATGCAAATGAATCTCTACAAAAGTCTCCAAACAAATCTTCATAGGGAAAAAAGGAAAAAGAAAACGGAAAAATGGAGGGATGGTTTAGATCTACACCTGTGAGAATGATCATTACGTCAAATCTCACCCTCACTAACATCACCTATTGTTTGGCTTCCTATGACACCCCTTACCCGACTACAGTGTAGCTGAGCAAGACATGTCACACTCGGTGCCGGAGCACCCTATTTTATCTTGCTTTATTCCTTTAAAAATTTTTGTTCTCGTTATATTTTAATATCAATGATCTTTCTATGGAGAAACCAGCGGAGTTTCCCCTGTTCCTATTTCCATTTGGTGTATTTTACTATTCACCTATTTGAAATTCAACAATATTTTTAAAATAAAATCTCATAATCATCTCATATTTCAATATCATCCATGTATTTCAATTCTCATAATCATTTCCATCCACTTTCCTTCATACTCCATTTACATATCAAAATTCTCATATTTTCATTAATTTACATAATTTGCAAACTAATTGGATAAATTTACAATTTACATGATATACAAATTAATTACATATGAACTAATCAATTTATTAATTTACATCACATGAATATTACTTACAAATTCTTAGTTTACAATTCTTAGTTTACATTACAACATACAAAATATTTATAATATACAAAATACATAAAATGACTTATATGAGCCCTATCTACATGCATTGCTGAGGAGGTGACAACCTTGAACCCTTCTGACACTTCTGCAGATCTGGACTTCAAAATCCCAGTCTAATATCCACTAGATTTTGCCTTCAGTACCTACGTGAAGGAAACAAATCCATCACGCTAAGCATTTCTGCTTAGTAGTGCAATAATATAACAATAAATAATGTATACAAATAAAGAAAGAATCAAGCATTCTAAATATTCAAGTATCAATTTGATTTAAAATGACATTTCTAGTATTAACTATCTTATATACTAATTCGTTCCTCTTTGGAAGTACTGAGTTTATGGCCTTACAGTAATAATATTCAAAATACATTTTATTCTAGGAGTATTGTATTTGAGGTCTCTCTACGATTCTGCAAATTGTATTTTTGTTATGTTTTCATTGCTAATCTCTTTTTCACATTTTATTTAATACTTTCTAATGTTTTTAATTGCTAATATGCTTAAATAATTTCAATAATTTACACTGCCCAGGTAACCTATGACAGGCTGATTAAACTGGATAACGAGTCATTGGCGCTGGACACTGCGGTGCCTCAGGCTGTCATACCATGGGGCACAGAACGTCAACCACCTATGCAGTCAATATGGCTAAAAAGCCAAGATAACACATATTCGGGCATAAAAGCCATGAGTGGGGGCATAAAGCCATGAGTGCGGGCATAAAGCCATGAATACAGGCATAAAGCCTTATGCAGTATTGCTAAAACAATACCCAATTGGCATGCCAATCTATCTAATCTGACACACATGTCTAGGCGATACATGGGCACATAGTACCATTAAGTGTTCATAAGTTTCATTATTTCATTATAGGTTCTAATTATAATTTCTAGCATTTTAATCTTTTTCATAATAGAAACATAAATCTCTAAGTCTAATATCTACATAATTTATGCATTCATCGTAATTTATATATTCATTATGTTATCCATAATGATCACAATTCAAAACAATGGTTCTCATGTACCATTGTACTCAAAATATTTTTCTCTTCTACAATAATGAGAACTCATGTCTCATTCATACATTAATATGGTTCATTTATTCATTACACTATTTATATAATTTATCATTTGAAATTCAAGAAATGTTTTTGCTTACTAAGTATTTATGATTACTCTTAATTTCACTCATGTACCATTAAGTGTCAATAGGTTTTATTTTATTTCCTAGTGGGAATACAATGTCTAAATTCATTTTTATCTAATGCATATGTTCATAAATTTCATTTGTATAGTTCATTTACAATTTCATCTCTAATCTATCACACCAATTCACATGTACCTAGGTTCAAGCAAATTTTCATTTTTATTCAATAAAAAGGGAAAGTCCCCAAATATTATTTACACATCATTTATACCTTTAATATTTCATTTATAGTAATTTACAATTCACATTTCAAATTATATCAACTGTTTCTCCAAAGTTCTATTTCTGATGAGCCTACAAATTCCATCAAACTAATCACATGATTTAAACAAACCTTAAATCATTTAAGTGAGGTATCATTAGCAATTTAAGTTTTGGTCCTTTGCATTCATTTCATTGAGGTTACTATTCACTTAACTATTCCTACACAAAAGTTGACTTTTTAATACATAATAGATTTGTTGAACCTAAGTTCACCAAGATACCACATTTTGCATTTTATTTTTGTTGGCATTGATTTCCAATACCATTTCAAAGCTTATTTTATGTTATTCAAAATTTTCAGATTTCATACCTTAAGTTTACTGTTCCATTGGTCATTGTTACAGTGGAAATTTGACAAAATTCTCTTCATCAAAGTTGTTCCTTTATGTGTCTTCTTTAATTTCTTGAATCACTCCATTTGGAGTTTTGTAGCTCAAGTTATGGTCAATTTACCATAACTGGCCGGATTAGTCCTTACCCAGATTTTCTGGGCAAATTTGATTCTACCAGATTTTGTGTCCTAACTTGGAGTAGCAATTTGAATTAGTTAGATTCAGAATTTGAGTTTGTGTTCTTCATGAAAGTTGTTCTAAATTATCTAATCTTTCCATTGATATAAAATTCAGGTCAATTGGATATTTTTACATTGAGTTTATGGCCAAATGAACAAACACTGTTCATTTGGTCACTTTTACCAGGTCCAGAATTGGTTACCTAGGTTTGGCCAATTTTTAGGGTATCCTAAGTTTGAACCTACACCACTCAAGTTACAGCTGCCCAAACTTGATGGACTCACATCTAGCCCCGCAGGTCACCTAATGCAGCATACATAACTTCAATTCCATTGGCATAAATCACTTTAAATCCTCATCAAATATAGCCAAATGGTCACTAATTGACCATTAGGACTTCCATTCACTAACACATGAGCAAAACCCAAAATTTGCCCCAAACCCTAACTCCAAAATGCTAATTCATGGCATACACACACCAAACTCATACCTCACTTTATCCATCATCTATACTCATCAATAACATAAATAACTACTTAATTTCAGTAAAAACCAACAATTCTCAAACTTTCTCATGGCTGCCAACATTTAGAGGTTCCATTTACTCATGGTTTTCTTTTGATTTCATGCAATTTCTACTTGATTTAGCATGCTTACAAAGATTAAAGAAGGAAGAGAACTTGTTTTATGCACTAACCTTGTGTGAGCAGAATTTTTCCAAGCTTAAACTTCACTTTCTCTTCAATTCTTGGCAGCCAAACACTTCCCCAAGAGGTGTAAACAAGTTTTAATGAAGGGAGTCTAGGGTTTAGTGGTGGGAGACTAGGGTTTTAGAGCTTGAATTGTGTAACAATGGAGGAAAGAAAATGGGTGAGGGAGAGAGAGAATTATGGATGGCTGGCTGCTAGAAGAAGACCACAGTTTCTGATTTTTTTTTCTTTAATTTTTGTCTCTTTTAATTATCTTAAGAAGGCTTGTTGAATGGTGATTGGTTGGAGTGTTCTTAATGACATCATCTTATGTTAAAATTCAAGTTTTACTTCATTTTCTTTTCTTTTCTTTTCTACTCATTTTCGATTAAATTTTTAGCAATATTTATTCATATTTTATGTCATATAATTTATTTACTTAACTGGACAAGTTGGTCAAAAATAATCTCTGAAGGCGAAATGACCAAAATGCTCTTCGTTTTGCTTAAAAGACTAAAATTGTCTGTACCGATTGAATAAATTTTCTAAGCATTTTTTTAGCATTCTAATGCCATTAAAACCTAAATGACTCTTTTCTAGAGTCCCAAAAATTATTTCACGGGATTTTCCTTGGGTTTAGGGTTACTAGCTGTGAAGACAGCAACTTCCCGTTAGGGTCACCCATCACCGGGGCACCGGCTCATTTAACTTTGTTGTATTTCATTTCTTAAATTTTTTCTAAATTTTTTCTTACCATTATTTGGGTTATTTATGACTCCTCACTCTAGTTTACATATAGTTTCAGTCATTCTAGCAGTCTGGACAGACATTGGTTATCGGAACAGTCGAATGCACAGACTAGCTAAAGTAAGGGTGTTACACTTCGAATCTCCACAACTTCATTATTCCTACAACTCCTTTGTTCTACATCTTTCTTGCTATTCAAAGTTGACATGCAAGAGTTTCTACTGGTCCATGGGATGGATCATTATGAAATTTTAAGCTGATAAATGATAATATACTACACAGGATATAATGGGATTGTACTTTGGGATTCACGGCCATAGCGTCTGTATTGGAGTATATCGACCAATATGTCCAATATAGACCGAGATGCACTTTGATATCTGAGGCGCCATGTGGATAGTAGTTTAAAAGAGAAAATAAAAAAGTAGCTTGCCTATGTTATGATGCTGTATTGCCAACAGTGAAGATGTAACACCCATCCCTAACCTATAGAAACTGATATAACCTGAAAAAATGACGGAGTTTCTCTAAAATTTATAGCCAAAAGAACATTTGAAAACCTGTTAAAATACATGTGGTATATAAAACATGGCTCCATGCCAATTAAACATATTTAAATACACACATATATAATTATCCTCTCTAGGAGGATCAAAAGGAAATATATACAATCCAGAGCCTCTAGCTACCTATATATATGTTTAGTCATCTAAAATAAAATAAACATACACAAGAAATATATTGGCCTGACCTTCACTAGATTCTTTAGCTGGTTAAGTAGAAAAGAAGACAATATTAAAAGAGAGGCTGCTAGTGCTAAAATCAACAAAAAGGATCTAAAATATTAAAAATTGAGGAGTGAGTAAAACTACTCAATGAGCAGATAAATAAATAATAAAGGGGAACTGTCACGACCTAGGGATGGGGTTGGGACATGCTTGTTCAACCAGCTACGCACTGGGGTGGATTCGTGTCCCACATTGAAAACGGGAAGGAAAGATTTGGGCCATATATATGGGAGCTTTTCTCACCTGGTCAGCATGCTTTTGGGAATGAAACCTCCCAAGGGACAAATTCGTGAGGCCCACGAGCCAAAGCGGACAATACTGACTGGAGATGGATTGGGCTGTTACATTGTGGTATCAGAGTTGGACTCCCTCTAGTACAGTGTGTGGTGCGAGGACGCACCAGGCTAAAGCTGGTGGGCCTGTCACGACCCAGGGATGGGGTTGAGACATGCTTGTTCCACCAGCTATGCACTGGGGTGGATTCGTGTCCCACATCGGAAACGGGAAGGAAAGATTTGGGCCATATATGTGGGAGCCTTCCTCACCTGGTCAGCGTGCTTTTGGGAATGAAACCTCCCAAGGGACAAATCCGTGAGGCCCATGAGCCAAAGCGGACAATACTGACTGGAGATGGATTGGGCTGTTACAGGAACATATAAAGTTTTGGTACTTAATAGTACCAATATGCTATGCTGAAATAATTCAGTTGAACAAATATTAATCAAAATCACATAACTGAGCTAAAATAAAAATTTATACTATAAAAGTATTGCTAAAATAAAGTTATTGAAATATCATAAAATCTATAATTTGCTCATACACTTGCAATGTGCTTCCTATAGATATTGCTAGCCTCTCAGACGCATAAATAAACTCTGGTAGCCTAAGAGCAATGCTAGCATCTTGGACTCTATAATGAAAAAAATAACCTAAGAGTAACAAATATACAGGTCATACACATATGTAGAGCTACTTGATACATACATTTTGCATAGTCATTTAGGTTTAGTTTCATAGCCATTTTATTTGATTATTAGTCACTTTTAGTTAATTTCATTAGTTATTTAGATAGTTTTTCATAATTGCCAATTTTGGATTAATTTGTAATTTTACTTTGTTTTGTAGGTAAAATGGTGTTTTTGAGGGACTATAAAGAAATTTTGCCATTGAGGGGTGATTTCTACAGCCAAAGATGTCAAAAACAAGTTTCAAAGTTGAAGTATGTATTGGCCAAATTACACATAACTTGCCACATAAGTTGTGCAGTTCTGCACAGGGAGAAGAAACAATTTCTCAAACCTGCCGAAATCAGATAAGTTGCCGTGATAACTTATGCAGATTCATGCCTTGCTTATGCAAGTTCACGGAAAACTGCATAACTTATGCGCCTTGCACTCGCTCATGCAGCTGCACAGAGAGCCAGAACTGAAAACTGCATAAGGAACTGCATAACTTATGCAATCCACTTATGCAATTCCATAAAGTCTTCATAATGAGCTGACAGAAGATTCCTTCATAAAAACACACCATTTTAGAGCTACTTGTCAGAGAAAAAGATATAAAGAGGCCCTTATCTCATTTTAGAAAGGGGAGGAAAAACAAAAGAAAAGGAGCAGCAGCATAAGAGACAAAAAAGAGGGAGCAAAACGTCACCTCTCCATTTCTAGACCAGATTTGGAGTTTTCTTTCCTTTCTTGCATATTTCCTACCTTTCTTGTATTGGGTTTCTTAGTTCTTAGCTTAGATTAAAGATTTATTTCCATATTAACTCAGAATTTCTTGTAAATATTATGGATAGTGAGTAGTTTTCATTAGATTCTGGAGTTGGGATGTAATATTTGAGATATTTTGTGGATTTTGATTGGGTAATCCATATTTTGTGGTTTTAATGAGTTTTATTCATTTCTTGTGTGCTCAATGACATGCTTAGTGTAGGATCCCATTAAGTGTTGTTCTTAATCCATGGTTGAAGCACCGAAAGGAGAAAACCTTGTGATAGATAATCAAGAAATTGGACTTAATTAACTTAGATCTAGAAATAGACTAAGGATTAAGAGGATTTACAGATTAATTAAGGAACTTAATGGGTCTTGATTAATTTTAACTCCACGAAAGTAGGATTAGATTGATTAAGGCACTCTTTGTCCCACTCGAAAGGGTATTCAAAGGATTTAAGAATTAATCTCCTTAAAACCCGTAAGTTCCACAAGATTGGATAACCAATTTAAAAATCCCAAAATAGCTTGAATATGAACTCCCGAACTCCGGAATCGCCTCTTTTATCATTGTTAATTTCTAATTGAATTTAATTACTTGCCATTTTAAATCTTGCCATATTTCAATTTGCTTATTTTAATTTGATGCAAATTTAGTTAAATCATTACATTGTTGAATAGATTATTAATTTTACACATATAGAATTCACACTTCAATATCTATCAATTTATTGCTTTAATTTCAAAAATAGTTCAAATTAGTCAAATTTTTATATCAAAAATTCAATCATTAACACAACTCCTCGTGGGAACGATATCTTTTCTATATTACTTGTACGACCCGTGCACTTGCGGTTGGGCCACATCAAGTTTTTGGCGCCGTTGCCGGGGAGTTGTTTGTTTAAGATTGAATTCTTGATTATTTTAGTTGTTTATAGTTTTATCTTTGTTATCTTTTCATTTTGTGTTTGTTTGTTCTTTTTAGGTACTCTTAATCTTTTATGAGAAGAGCTAGAAGCACAAGTGACACATCCTTATTGTTTAATCCTGAAATTGAGAAATTTTGTAGAGCCAACAAGAAAGAAACCAGAAAAAGGAAAGAAGCCTTGAGAGAAACTGAAATTGAAGCAGACATGGCTGATGAAAGAATTAGAATTGGTGGTGGTAATGCTGGAAATGATCGAAACAATGAAAATGCAGCCCAAGGTGAAGAGGTTGTAAATGCTAATGTGCCTAGGGGAAGTATGATGGATCATGCTTTTCCTCGTTTTGATGACTTGAGAGAGAGTATAGCAAGACCAAGAATTGATGCAAATAGTTACAAGATGGATTTTGGGGTTCTTCAAATGATTCAAAATTCCCAATTTGGGGGACATCCTTCTGAAAATCCACACACACATCTAAAGAAGTTTGCTATGATTTGTGATATGCAAAAACAACCTGGAGTATCTGATGATGCAGCAAGATTGAAGCTATTCCCATTCTCTTTGAAGGATAGAGCATTGGATTGGCTTGATTCTTTACCTCACAACTCCATTACAAATTGGGAGCAACTCACTGATGCATTTCTTGCACAATATTTTCCACCTGGAAAAACTCAAGAATTGAGGAATCAAATGACAGCTTTTAGACCAAGAGAAGATGAAACTCTCTATGAATCATGGATGAGATGGAAGGAATTAGAGAGACAATGCCCACATCATGCCATTCCAAAATGGATGATAAATCAGAATTTTTACACCAATGTTACTCCTGCAATTAGAGGGATTATTGATGCTCAAACAGGAGGAGAATTTATTATGAAGCATGAAGATGAAGCTTATGAGCTATTGGAGAAAATTGCAAAGAATACTCATCTTTGGAGTAGTCCAAGAGGACCAGCTCCAACTCAAAAGAGGCAAGCTGCTGGAATGTATGACCTTGATCCATTCAACATGATTAATGCAAAGTTTGATGCACTTACAAATGTTTTGGCTAAGAAGATGGAAGATTTAAGTATGTTGGTTAGTTCATCATCATCATCTAGAAGTTCACAACAAGTTGCTTATGCAGAAGGAACTACCAGCTGTGGAGTAGACTATGGAGAGCAAGCTGCATATGTTGGTAATTATGGAAACAAACAAATGGGGAATCCTTACTCTCAAACTTATAATCCAACTTGGAGGAATCATCCCAACTTTTCATGGGGAAATCAGCAAAGTCAAGTCCCAAATCAGAATCTTCAGCCACAACAGCAATAAGGAATTCCATATCAGCAAAATAGGCAACCATTGCCTAATTTTCAGCAGAGAAATATGAATCCTCCACCAAAACAGCAAGAACAAAGTTCCACCACAGAAGCTTTATTACAACAGATTCTTGCTAACCAAACTAAGCATGATGAAGAGATGAGAGAGATGAAAGCAAGGCTAGAACAGATGCAAACACATAACAGAATGTTGGAAAATCAGATTGCACAACAAGCATCTTCCTCAGGTACCAAGTCTTTTGGAAAACTTCCAAGTCAACCGGAAAACCCAAGAGAGCAGTGTCAAGCTATTACTTTAAGAAGTGGGAAAGTTGTAAATAATGAGAAGAGTGAAAAAAATGAGAAAAGTGAAAATAGTGAGAAGAGAGAAAATGAGAAAGAAATTGATGAGAGTGAAAAACAAGAAAGTGAGAAAGAAAGTGCAGAAAAATGTAAAGAGAAAATTGAAGAGAAGGAAGAGAAGTATATACCTCCAGAGCCTTACAAACCACAACTTCCCTTTCCACAAAGATTTCAAAAAGCCAAGCTTGATAAGCAATTTGGAAAGTTCTTAGAGGTTTTGAAGAAGCTATACATAAATGTGCCTTTTATTGATGCTCTTTCACAAATGCCCTCTTATGCAAAATTCTTAAAAGAAATTCTCTCAAACAAGAGGAAACTTGAAGACCATGAAATCAGTAGCTTTGAAATAAGAATGCAGTGCTATCCTCCAAAGGAAACTTCCTCCAAAGCTCAAGGATCCAAGGAGTTTTTCAATTCCATGCCACATTGGGGAATCATGTTCTACAAAAGCTTTATGTGATTTAGGGGCTAGTGTTAGCCTTATGCCCCTCTCCATTTATGAGAAGCTCAATATGGGAGATCTTAAGCCAACCCACATTTCTCTTCAGTTAGCTGACAGATCAATTAAGTATCCTGAAGGGATTTTGGAGAATGTGCCTCTGAAGGTTGGGAAGTTCTATATACCTGTTGACTTTGTCATCTTGGACATGGAAGAGGATTCTAATATCCCAATTATCTTGGGAAGACCCTTTCTAGCTACAGTAGGAGCATTGATTGATGTTAAGGGAGAAAAATTGACTCTTAGAGTTGGTGAAGATCAATTGGTTTTCAATATTAATAACACTATGAAGAAGCATCATTCTGAAGCTGATACTTGTTTGAGAATTGATATCATTGATGAGCTGGTTGAAGAACACTTCAGAAAGAGATATCCGGAAGATCCACTTGAAAATTGCTTGGTTCATGGAGGAAGCATAGACTATGACAACCCTCATGTGGCTGCATATGCTCAACATTTAGAGGGTAGTCCACCATTCATTTCTGCTCCAGTTTTTCAACTCACACAAAAGGAAATAGTCGAATCTAAGCAACCATCATTCAAGGAAGAAGATGCACCTAAGGTAGAACTTAAGCAACTTCCTTCTCAGCTCAGGTATGAATTTCTTGGCACCAATAACACTTATCCAGTAATTGTAAATGCAAACTTGAGTACTTTAGAGGTTGATAAGTTGTTAAGAGTGTTGAGGCAATTTAGGAAAGTTTTAGGATATACCATAGATGACATTAAGGGAATAAGTCCACACTTTTGCATGCACAGAATTATTTTGGAAGAAAATTGTAAGCCATCTATTGAACATCAGAGGAGGTTGAACCCAAATATGAAAGAAGTTGTTAAAAAGGAAATTTTGAAGTTGCTTGATGCAGGGATCATATATCCTATCTCAGACAGTACTTGGGTGAGTCCAGTACATGTTGTCCCAAAAAAGGGTGGAATGACAGTGGTCAAAAATGAAAATAATGAATTAATTCCCACCAGAACAGTGACTAGTTGGCGAATGTGCATAGATTATAGAAAATTAAATATTGCCACTAGAAAAGATCATTTTCCACTTCCCTTCATTGATCAAATGTTAGAAAGACTAGCTAGGCATTCTTATTTTTGCTATTTAGATGGGTATTCAGGTTTTTTTCAAATCCCTATCCATCCAAATGATCAAGAGAAAACCACTTTTACTTGTCCATATGGAACCTTTGCTTATAGGAGGATGCCATTTGGGTTGTGTAATGCACCAGCCACTTTTCAAAGGTGCATGATGGCAATCTTCTCAGATTTCATTGAAGATATAATGGAGGTTTTTATGGATGACTTTTCTGTTTATGGATCTTCATTTGACATATGCTTGGCTAACCTTTCTAAAGTTTTGCAGCGATGTGCAGATACTGACCTTGTGTTAAACTGGGAAAAGTGTCATTTCATGGTTCAGGAAGGGATAGTGCTTGGACATTTGGTGTCTAACAGAGGAATAGAGGTTGATAAAGCCAAGGTTGAAGTGATAGAGAAGATGGCTCCTCCTACCAATGTCAAAGGAATTCGAAGTTTTCTAGGGCATGCCGGGTTCTACAGACGCTTTATCAAGGATTTTTCTAAAATAGCCAAACCTTTGTCTAATTTGTTAAGTCATGACATACCATTTGTATTTGACCAAGAGTGTTTGGATGCCTTTTGTAGGTTGAAGCAAGCTCTTATCACTGCACCAATCATGCAACCGCCCGATTGGAGCCTACCTTTTGAAATTATGTGTGATGCTAGCAACTATGCAATTGGAGCTGTTCTTGGTCAAAGAAAAGACAAAAGGGCTTATGCTATTTATTATGCTAGTAGAACACTGGATGAGGCTCAAACAAATTATGCAACAACTGAAAAGGAATTCTTAGCAATTGTCTTTGCATTGGAAAAGTTCAGACCTTACATTATTGACTCAAAGGTGGTTATATTTTCAGATCATGCTGCTATCAGGTATTTACTCCGTAAAAAGGAGGCTAAACCTAGGCTCATTAGGTGGATTCTGATGCTACAAGAGTTTGATTTGGAGATTAGAGATAAGAAGGGAGCTAAAAATGTAGTTGCGGATAATCTTAGTAGGTTGAAATTGGATGATGAAGAAATGGATGAAGTCCCTATTGATGAGTTTTTCTTGGATGAACAACTTTTCTCTCTTGTTGCTAAACTACCTTGGTATGCAGACTTGGTGAATTATCTATCTTGTGGAGTTTTACCTCTAGGAATGACATGGCAACAAAAGAAAAAGTTTTTGCATGAGGCAAAATTTTATAGATGGGATGATCCTTTACTCTTTAGGAGATGTTGTGATGGTTTAATAAGAAGATGTATTCCTGATGAGGAGACACAGAGTGTTATGCATCATTGCCATGCTTCTGATTATGGAGGACATTTTGGAATCTCTAAAACAGCTAGTAAAATTCTGCAGGCTGGTTTCTTTTGGCCAAACCTTTTTAAGGATGTGAGGAAATTTGTGTTAGAATGCGATAAATGTCAAAGGAGTGGAAATCTATCAAAAAGAGATCAAATGCCCCTAAATGATATTCTTGAAGTGGAATTATTCGATGTCTGGGGAATAGATTTTATGGGCCCATTTCCTCCTTCATATGGTAATAAATACATTCTAGTTGGAGTTGACTATGTGTCAAAGTGGGTAGAAGCTATTGCAACTCCAACTAATGATGCTAAGGTGGTAGTGAAATTCTTGAAGAAATTTGTCTTGAGTAGATTTGGAGCTCCAAGGGCTGTAATTAGTGATGGGGGTTCACATTTTTGTAATAAGCAATTTGAGAGCTTAATGAGGAAGTATGGTGTAGTGCACAAGATAGCTACCCCATACCATCCTCAAACTTCAGGACAAGTTGAAATTTCTAACAGAGAACTCAAACATATCTTGGAGAAAACAGTGAGCAATTCTCGGAAAGATTGGTCTGTCAAACTAGATGATGCTTTATGGGCATATAGGACTGCTTACAAAACCCCTATAGGAACTACTCCCTTTAGGTTGGTGTATGGTAAGTCTTGTCATTTACCTGTGGAGCTAGAACATAGAGCATATTGGGCCATTCAGACCTTGAATTTTGATCTCAAGCAAGCTGGTGAGAAGAGGCTATTGCAACTTAATGAGCTTGAAGAATTGAGGATGGATGCCTATGAAAGTGCCCGTATTTATAAAGAAAGAACTAAAGTTTGGCATGATAAGCATCTTAGGAAAAAGGAATTTAAAGAAGGTGATTCAGTTTTGTTGTTCAACTCAAGATTGAAATTGTTCCCTGGAAAACTTAAATCAAGGTGGACTGGTCCATATAGAGTTTCTAAGGTTTTCCCTTATGGAGCAATTGAAATTTGGAGTGAAAAATCTGGGAATTTTAAGGTCAATGGGCATAGATTGAAACATTACATAACTGGAGACCCAATAAAGGGAGCAAGCTGTTACAAGCTCTCTGATCCCTCACCTCTTTTTAGTGAAATGCATGAAGAGTCCAGCTAAGGACTATAAATTAGCACTCTTGGGAGGCACCCCAAGTTCTTTTATTTTGCTTTTGTTGATTTACTTTTATTTGCATTACTTTTGTTTTTATCTTAAATCTCCCCAAATTCAATTTTTGACATTGTTGAATCTTGTCCTTTGTAGATGTATTTCAATGGATGAAGGTTGTTGCACTGCTGGGGAGTAACTCTTAATCTGATATTTTATCCATTAACTCTCCCAAGATTGGTTTATTTTCATTGCATAACCTGTGCAGGACCCCTTCTTGGCTTATGCAGAGAAATAAAATTTTCAGCAAAAAGGGTCTGCAGCATATGGTATTTGCTTCTTTGTTGAGGTTGGGTGTGTAACTTTTAAGTATTTGTGCTTATCATGTTAATATGATGGTAAGTGGGTCATTTTAGTAGTTTTGAGCTTATTTGGGTTGTGTGATTCAATGTGCACATGCTGCATTTTCTTGGCATAACTTGGAGAGTCTATTTTCTTTTGTGGATAAATGCAACTTTGTGCAGATTTTTATTGAGCTTTAATGTGCTAAATGTTAATTTGCAGAGTTTGAGTTGAAATGGCATAATTCACAAATGTCTCTTATGCAGAACTTACTTCTACAAGCTTGTATGGTGCAATTGTGATGGATTTTGTATATATTGATGTGTTTTTGGTGATAATTTCTCATGATTTATGCTTCATAGGATTACATTTCTTCATTCTAGTGTATTTTTCAAACTTGCAAAACATTTTCAATTGTAATCTCAATCTTGTTGAAATGTGCATAAGTAACTGCATAACTTATGCAGCTTTCAGACCACAATTTTTGCCATTTTTCATCTCTGCTGAAACCTGCATAAGCCTTTGCATAACTTATGCAATCCTGCATAACCAAATTTTTGCCATTTCATTTCTTACCGAAATCTGCATAAGGGTGTGCATAACTTATGCAATTCTGCACCGCCACATTTTTGCCAATTTTCATTTCTGCCGAAACTTGCATAAGTGTGTGCATAACTTATGCACTCTTGCATAACTTCAAATCCTCGTGATTTTCATTTCACGAAATCAGATAACCAAGTGCATAAGTTATGCATTTTTGCATAACCAATTTTTAAGATTTTCCATTTTCTGCCGAAACTTGCATAATGCACTTTTGCATAACCAAATTTTCTGGGATCCCATTTTCTGCCGAAGCTTGCATAAGACAGTGCATAAGTTATGCACTTTTGCATAACCAATTTTTCAGACTTCCCATTTTCTGCTAAAACTTGCATAAGAGAGTGCATAAGTTATGTACTTTTGCACGACCAACTTTTCAGACTTTCCATTTTCTGCCGAAACTTGCATAAGAGAGTGCATAACTTATGCACACCCATTCTCCCCTTATGCAGAAAATCACATGTCCTGTGCAAATCAAAATTTTTGGCACCCCACTTTCCCACCTCCCACTTCCCGTCGTTCCTGTTCACAACCTCCCTCCTGTTCATTTTTCTCGGCATTAATCCTTCTCCCCACACCTCTTTTCACCGACTGATGCCCTAACTTCCCTTTATCTCTTTCACTTTCTTCTTCCCTCCTCCATTCCCACCATCGACGACAACCACCATGGAATCACCTCCCCCTTCCCCTCAAGGCTCTCCTCTCCAAGTCACGCCCCTAGCAATGCAAGCCCCCAATCCCGATTCTCCTCCACAACAAACCCCTCCACCTCCTCCTACATCCACCTATAAGAGGAGAATCCGGTCGAAATCAACCCGACCCATGGCCTCTGCACCACCTCTCACAAAACGAAAAGACCCACCTGCTACTCCACTTTCAGAGCCTACACCCAAAAACCCCAAAACTTCAGCTTCCACACGACAGGGGGTTGGCGTTTCTACCTCTACCCCACAAGCCAAATCACCCTCCTCTAGCAAAAAGCAAACTTCAGCAGCAACACAGGTATCCAAACTACCTTGGCCCCTTCCTGATGCAACCCATAAGGCAACTTTTAAGAGGCTAAAGGACAGAAAAGTGCAACCCACTAGGTACATTTCTGCAGATGCCCTCCAATCAGTTGGTTTATTTGATAATGTTGTTGCCTACCTTGATGGTCTAGGTTGGATGGAATTTGTGCATAAACAAGAACTAGTTTATCCAGCTCTAGTTTTGGAATTTATTTCCTCATTTTCTGCTACTCTGAAATTGCATGAGATAGATTACAAGCCAACTATGAAATTTAGGTGCTTGGGGCAAAATAGAGAGCTATCATTAGACCAATTTCATAGTATTTTTGGGTTTGCAATTGATGGATTGTTTAGGGTACCATATACAGGCATAGAGGTAGCAAATAAAGGTGTTTGGAATGCTGTTCAGTTTTGGAGGAGTATTACAAACCAATCTCAGAGTTTTTATGCTGGCAGATCCAAGACCTCCCAAATAATAGACCCAGCACTTAGATTTATCCATAGGCTTATTACTAGCACTATCTTAGGCCGAGGGACTAGTTCTGGTGCTGTTGGAAAATCTGACTTGTTCATGCTATGGTGTGCTTTTCACAAAGTCAAAATATCTCCTGGTTACTTCTTCTGTGAGCATGTGTTACATATTGCTACCAAATCTGTAGGTGATATAGTCATGGGTGGGCTCATAACTGTTATAGCTAAACATTTTGGTTTTGATCCGGAAGAGCATCCTCTACCAGCACTTTCAGACACTCTATATTTTGATGCTACTCACTTATCCAAAACTAGATTCAGTTTGTCACCATCTGACACTGCACAACCACAAGCAGATACAGGACCCACTGTACAACCAGAGGCACAATCTACCACCACCCAACAAAGATTCTACCGAACTCGCACCACCTACTCACCGCACAGATACCCCAGCAGACTGCACAGCCAACACCATCCGCACTGGACCCTCTTCATCCACAGCACCTCCTCCCTTCAACACTAAAGCCTTATTCACCTATCTTGAGAGGCTTAGTGATGATGTATATTTTGTGGATAGGAAGCTTGAATCTGGTCTTGATACCCTCAAGGATCGTCATGATCAACTCTTTGATCTTGTTATGGAAACCAGAGATAAGCAGAAAGAGTTAAAAGAGATGATGAAGCAGCTCATGGCTTTTCTGGGAATGCCACCTCCACCTCCACCTCCATCACCTCCTCCAGAACCACCCCTTCAGCAGCAACCAGCTCCATCCAGTCCTCTAGCAGCACCTTTGGACAAGGGCAAAACCATAGAATTAGATTAGTTTTTATTTTGCTTTTGTTCAACTTCTAGGAGTTTTTCTTTTTAGATGTGCTGAAACAATTTTAGTTTGTCTTGAATTCTGTTTTCTTGAAGTTCAATTGGATGGCTATTCCATTAGTTTTTCATTGCTTCTCATTGCCTTTACTGCCCTTTTGTGCATACTTGTCAATACACTGTATATATTTACATACCTCTGCTGGTGTTTGCACATTTTTCCTTGATATATCATTATGCTGCAGCTTTTCAATATACTGCACAGGCTGTGAAACTCCTTATGCAAATGTTCTGCATAGCCTGTGCAGTCCCTTATGCAACTCATGCCATACTGCACAGCTTATGCACTCTCCTTATGCACCTGTTCTGTACAGCATTTATTCTGCATAACTTGTGCAGCTTTCTTATGCATCACCATCATCTCTTGAATTCACATTTTAGATGCTAAAACACTGCTCTATACCAGGTAACTCTTTCTTTTTGCTCTTAAATTTAACTATTCCTGGTTATTCCTCTTTGCTTTGAGTTTTGATGCTGCACTGCTTTAGACATTGAGGACAATGTCCAATTTTGAGTTTGGGGGTGTGCATTTTGATTTTTGCTACATTTTTCACATTTTGAGTATAGGAACATCTCATCCCATTCCATTTACATATATATTGTAAATATTTTACATATACATCCATACATACATATACATAACACATTTACACACACATTATACATCACTTAGAAATTGTACACATTGCACACAAATAGATTTCCTCCATTTAGTTAATGCATTGCTCATTTTTAGGAATCATGCATCATGAAATAAAATCTTTTGCCAAATCCCTTGAGTATTGAAAAGTTGCCTATGAGAGTGATTTGACTTACCTTTAGTTGGGTTTGTGGATTGAAAGTTTCCTAAGAGGTGCAAAGTTTTGAAGTGTTTATCCCTTGCCTATATCTTCTTAGCCAAAAAGCCACCCAACTAGTCCTTTAGAGATTGGAGTGTTTAGAGGGAGTTATTGGATATAAGGTAGTCAAATGATGTCTCACCAATCCTAGAACAAATTTTCTAAACCTTTCAAGGTGAAATACCAGCTTATACTTGAAAAGAGAGATGATTAGGCATTCTTTGATTTAAACCTTCTCATTTTAAACCTTTGGCCTTTTTCCTAATTAAAATTAACCCTTGCAAACCCCTTTGAGCCTTTTTATTCCTAATTTTTCTTGAAACCCTTATTGCTACCTAGCCAATGAACCAAACACTCCAACCCTTTTCATGAGAATAATTATTTATAATATTAGGTACAATAAAAAAAAAGAAAAAAAAATATATATATTAATGAAAGGGAGAAGAAATGCTTGTCATCTTGTAAAAGTGCTAGTATATGTGCTTTTCACTATTGTCATTCAAATTGAAAGAAATCCACCCAAAGTAATTAAAGGAAATGAGTTTGGGGGTGGCATTTTTAGGGACAATCATCAAGAGAAAATACAAGATACAAGTTTAAAGTATCAAAGTGTCCCTCCATTTTTATGTATTTTGTAAAATATGCTAGCACTTGACAATTCTCATTGTGTATTTCTCTCCTCCATATATATATATATACATAAAAAAAAAGAAGAAAATAATAATAAAATAAGAAGTGTACCTTATGTTTTCAAGATTGAAAATATTCTCATGCTTTGAATCCTTTTTCCCTTTTTCTTCTTAGCCTCATTTTGAACCCCATGGCCCCATTACATCCCTAAAAAGACCTTTGATCTCTTGATAGTACTTGCTACATTAGTGGAGATAGGAGTAGGGAATTTGCCTATGGGATTGGAAAATTATCCATTCATTCATTCAATTCCATCATTCTATATAGAGACACTTTGACTATTGATTGTTCTAGAATTCCTTTTGAGCATGACTCTCTCTTTTGATTGGTTGGTTTGGGAATTTTGGATGATATTTGACTTGATGGCTAAGCGGTGAAAGTTTGGATAAGCATTAAATTCTTTGCATTTTTGAAGGATGGGTATATGGATTGTTGGTATGGCTAAAGGTATGTTAAGTTACTTTAATAAGCGATTTTCATAGCTCTTTGGACAAGGCACCCCTAAAAATTGCATTATATTTTAAAGTTTGCTTGAGGACAAGCAAAAACTTGAGTTTGGGGGTATTTGATACATGCATTTTGCATAGTCATTTAGGTTTAATTTCATGGCCATTTTATTTGATTGTTAGTCACTTTTAGCTAATTTCATTAGTTATTTAGATAGTTTTTCATGATTGCCAATTTTTGGATTAATTTGTAATTTTACTTTGTTTTGTAGGTAAAATGGTGTTTTTGAGGGACTAAAAAGAAATTTTGCCATTGAGGAGTGATTTCTACAGCCAAAGATGTCAAAAACAAGTTTCAAAGTTGAAGTATGCATTGGCCAAATTGCGCATAACTTGCCGCATAAGTTGTGCAGTTCTGCACAGGGAGAAGAAACAATTTTCCAAACCTGCCGAAATCTGCATAAGTTACTGCATAACTTATGCAGATTCATGCCTTGCTTATGCAACCTCACGGAAAACTGCATAACTTATGCAGTCTTGCACCCTGCTCATGCAGCTTCGCACAGAGAGCCCAGGAACTAGCCGAAAACTGCATAAGGGACTGCATAACTTATGCAGTCCACTTATGCAGTTCCATAAAGTCTTCATAATGAGCTGGCAGAAGATTCCCTCATAAAAACACACCTCAAACACACCATTTTAGGGCTACTTGTCAGAGAAAAAGATATAAATAGGCCCTTATCCCATTTTAGAAAGGAGAGGAAAAACAAAAAGAAAAGGAGCAGCAGCAGAAGAGTCAAAAAGGGGAGCAAAAACGTCACCCCTCCATTTCTAGACAGATTTGGAGTTTTCTTTCCTTTCTTGCATATTTCCTACCTTTCTTGTATTGGGTTTCTTAGTTCTTAGCTTAGATTAAAGATTTATTTCCATATTAACTCAGAATTTCTTGTAAATATTATGGATAGTGAGTAGTTTTCATTAGATTCTGGAGTTGGGATGTAATATTTGAGATATTTTGTGGATTTTGATTGGGTAATCCATATTTTGTGGTTTTAATGAGTTTTATTCATTTCTTGTGTGCTCAATGACATGCTTAGTGTAGGATCCCATTAAGTGTTGTTCTTAATCCATGGTTGAAGCACCGAAAGGAGAAAACCTTGTGATAGATAATCAAGAAATTAGACTTAATTAACTTAGATCTAGAAATAGACTAAGGATTAAGAGGATTTACAGATTAATTAAGGAACTTAATGGGTCTTGATTAATTTTAACTCCACGAAAGTAGGATTAGATTGATTAAGGCACTCTTTGTCCCACTCGAAAGGGTATTCAAAGGATTTAAGAATTAATCTCCTTAAAACCCGTAAGTTCCACAAGATTGGATAACCAATTTAAAAATCCCAAAATAGCTTGAATATGAACTCCCGAACTCCGGAATCGCCTTTTTATCATTGTTAATTTCTAATTGAATTTAATTACTTGCCATTTTAAATCTTGCCATATTTCAATTTGCTTATTTTAATTTGATGCAAATTTAGTTAAATCATTACATTGTTGAATAGATTATTAATTTTACACATATAGAATTCACACTTCAATATCTATCAATTTATTGCTTTAATTTCAAAAATAGTTCAAATTAGTCAGAATTTTTATATCAAAAATTCAATCATTAACACAACTCCTCGTGGGAACGATATCTTTTCTATATTACTTGTACGACCCGTGCACTTGCGGTGGGGCCATATTACTACTCCCAAAAAGCAACCACCTGATATACGCCTCAAAGGCTATATATATATCAAGCGCTATCCCAAAGACAGTATAAATATAAGTTGAGCTGAAAATAAATCACCCGTTATCAAGGTGCTATGTATTTATGCATACTTAGAGTGTATTTGACTATTTATTTAGCTGTAATTATAAATCTCATTTTTTTTAATTAAAAAGTACATAATTAACATTTTTTATTCCCATTTGCATAAAGAAAATAAATTACATTAATATACATTTAATAAAAATATCAGTGTTATATATTTATCCACTCACCTGTACCGAAGACAGACTAAAGCCTAGACCGCTGGAGCACCTCTAATATCTACTACAGGAGTTTGATCCTCTCCTAAAGTTAAGGAAAATAAAAGTGCATCAAGGAAGTAAATTTAAATTCTAGAATGAGAATAGTGAGATGTGAAATGCATGATTTATGTACGAAATTTTTAACAAACTCGAGCAGAACTCCAACATAAACCAACTAGTCCCCAAAATTCCAATAGCTCGATGAGCTCTCAACAATTCACAACATATCGCCAATAAATTTAAAACGTCCATATGGGGCCTACACAAAATAATATAACAAATTCCACATTTTCTCTATTTATTTCTCCTTCTCCATTCAACATATTTTTCTTCACCTTTAGCATTTCATGCTAAAATTCCTCCCATTTATTAAATCAAAATTCTTGTTAGTTTAAACACAATTAAATATACACCAATAGCCCCAAAAAATCCACCACATCATATTTTAATTTCTTCCTTCTCAACCTAGCATTTAAGACATAAAAACTTGAATCCAATTCTCCTTTATAAAAACACCACTTTTAATTTCACCTCTTAAAGAAAGCACACTTAGTAGCTAGGAATTTACTTTTTATTTATTTATTTATTTATTTTTAATTAACCCTAGAAATCTATCATTTAAAAATAAAGATTTACCTAATAATCTAACACAAAACTAATCTCCCTCATTTTTTTGCATGTCATAGAATTCACAATAAAACAAGGGTATCAAATTAAACTTTAATAATTGAAAAGAAAGGAAAGAACAACTTACCAATTTTGAAAGAAATTACTAGCACTTGTAATTGGGAAATAGGCTAAGGTTTTGGTTGAAAATGGTTGTTTAACTATAGATTTTATGGGTTGATTTAAAATATGGGTGTGAATGAAGGAATGGAAGAAGAAATTGGTGTTGAGTTGCTTCTCCCCTATTTCTGCTCAAGGAAAAAAAATACAATTCTTTTTTTTCCCTTTTGTCTCACTTAGCTTCTTTCCTCTTTTATTATTATTATTGTTATTCTAGAGAATTCTTAATGGTACTTCTTAATGGGCCCTTATATTTTTATTATGGTACTTCTTAATGGGCCCTTATCTTTTTATTTTATGAGCTAAATGTTACAGGAGAAGAAAAATAACCTACTTTTTTTTCATGCTAGAGAGCTCTCTTTTCTTAGTTTCTTCCCTTTGCTACCTTTTCTATAGTTAACTTATTCACTTATCTACCATTTTAGGGATAAATTTCAACAACTGTCCTTAAACTTATATAATTGTAACACTATAGTCCTTTAACTTTAAAATGTAAAATAAAACTTCTAAATTTTCAAATTTTGCACAGTAAAATCCCTTTGACTTTCAATTACTGATTTTTCAATTAGAAACTGATGTGAATAGCTCTCGCATTTCTCTCATCTCTTATGCAAAGTATAAAATTATTCTCTTTATGCATGAAAAATTATTCTGTCTGTAGAGAAAAGAAGGATTCAATTTACACATGGCTTGAGAGAGAAAAGAAAAATACTGACTAAGCTTTATGCTGTAACTGTCCAGGTCAGCATCTAACTGAAAAATCGATAATTAGAGGTCAGAGGGATTTTACTGTGCAAAATTTGAAACTTGATGAGGTTTTATGTTACATTTTTAAGTTGAGGGATTGCAATGTTACAATTAGATAAGTTCAGGGACAATTGTCAAAATTTATCCACCATTTTAGCCAACTTGGTTTGGTTTTAAGTAGCAAATTTGTGTGATTTTGACTTCAAGAGGACTTGTTTGTTAAATCTTATTTTATTTTACTTGGTTTTTTAATCATTGGAGAAGAAATCATTGTTGCTTAAGATTAATTTTCATTGGCATGTAATATAACTAAAAGATGTTTAAATCATGAAAACATAGCATTTTGATCAGCACAGATTTTGCAAGGGATAGGATATTTTTCTTATTTAAAAGATAGAATAACAACTATAAAAAATATCACCGGATAGAACAACAACTATAAAAATATCACCAACCACGTACCAAACATCGCATCTCTGGCTAGTCTTTGGAGCATAAGGAATGATCTCTTCTTTCTTTAGTGAATATTTATCTTCCTTCTCTTCTTCCTTAGGAGGCCCTATGCTCATAATTGTTACAGACTTTCAAAATTTCCTGATCTTGTTAATGATCTTCACTGTATTAGCTTTGCCAATCATGGTCACTTTTTCTTGGAAGGGTTAGGGACAATAAAAGTTATCTCTTCAATTTTATCATCTTTTGCCTGCATTTTAAACAGAGCAACTCCATTGACACTATAGTTTTCTTTCTTCCACCTTTTTTTTTCTATTGTAAAAACTCTAGAAGAGGTCCCATAATGTCTTGTTCTTATACACACAGAGATGACTTCAATGACTAGCACCTTGTTACTTATTATAAACTATTAAATATTGTTAGATCTATAAGATGATGTTATTTGAATACTATTAATGAATGGATTAAATATACATGAAATGAATAATTAAATTATTTAAATAAATAAAGAGTTATTTCCTTTAGCTATTAATAATGTCAAAATATTGCATGTTTCCCATAATGCTTTCTTTCATTACTACTATTAAGAAAATAACTCATAATTTCAAAGAACACAAAATTTAAAATGGTTTAGCATAAACCTACTCCACAAATAAATCTTTTATTATAAAGGAAAAATAATTGTAAGCACTAAATATTTTTCTCACTCAGAAATCACCCAGAACCTCAAACCCATTTATACCCAAAATCTCAAAGCAAATTCTCTCTTAATTTTCTTCTCATCTTCTCGCGAAATTTGGGTTACAACAAAATGGAGGAATGATCCTATATATAGGCATGGAAAAAAGTCAGCTACAATTGCCCAAGTTAGCAACTCAGTTCCAACTTGGACAACTTGCATTTTAAAATATATTTTTTTTTCTTTTCATGACAACTTTCCAACCACAATCTTCATGGTTAAGTGATTCTAGAATTCTTAATAATTAAGAATTCTTTAACACTATGAATTCAAGTCACCATTAACAAATCTCCACCTTGACTTGAATTCTCTTGCACAAATCAAATAATTTCTTCAATTCTCTCCATTTTAAAGTCATATAGAATTAACCTTCACAATTTCTACAAAAGTTAATTTTCGCTTAGGTAATTCTTTCCACTCCTTTTTAACGATATTACCCCTTACCTTAACTTGCATTTTTTCAACTAATATTCTACCTTCCAATTTGTAGATATTTTTCATGTCAAGCTTCTTGCCCTTCATGATTACAGGAGCACCTCGACTAACTCTCATGACTCCATCTTGAATGGAATTCCCATAACTCGAGCAATCTAATTTTCCCTTTCACATGATCACCATGAAATTTGATCTTCACACTTCTAATGCCTTCAACTTTCATCTTATTTCCATTGGCTAGCTTCACTTTCTCTCCTTTCTTTACTTTAATTGCATTAAACCACTCCTTCTTTGAGCATATATAGAATGAGAAAGTAGAATCCATTAACCAATCATCATTTAATGGGTCCTTTGCCTTTTCCTTTCCATTATCCACACTTAAAACATCACATTCAATATCTTCATCAGTTGCAATTACAACAATCCCTTCTTTTCTATTACTCTTCTTGAATTCCTTGAACTTTGCAAGGTCTTCCTTCATCTTCTTACAAGTGTACTGAATGCAACTCTTTTGATGACAGTAGTAGCACTCCTTATCTGTAACGTCTACTCATGACCTAGAGCTCAGTCTATTATTCCTTCTCAAATTGTTCTCACATGGATAGCTCGTATCATGACTATAACTTATAACAAAGGCTCCACCATCATCGAACTACTTGTCTTTTTGAACTTTTCATCATTCAAAATTACTGTAGTAACCTCCTCCATCTTTAAAGTATCCTTCCCAACTATTAAGGCTATCACTAGGCTTTTATAAAAACGAGGGAGAGAGATTAAAAACAATAGGGCTTTGTTTTTTTTATCTACCTTCACACCAATACTAGCTGATTGAGTAATTAATTTGTTGAAGATATTGAGGTGATCTCTCACATCACTGCTTTCCTCTATTTTGAGCTAGAACAATTCCTTCTTCAAGTACAAATGATTTGTGAGTGACTTTAACATGTACAAACTTTCTAATTTCTTTCATAAAATAACTGGCAATGTCTCCTCCAAGAAAATGTACTTCACATCAGGGATTAACATCAATCAAATCATACTCATCGTCCTTTATTGGAGTTCCTCCCAATCATCATCTTTGATTGTGGTCAGTTGATTCTCATTCAAAGTTTTGATTAATCTTTGTTGTACAAGGACATCCTTTATAGTACTTTGTCATAAGCTAAAATTATTTTTTCCATTTAATGGTCCATCTCAAATTTTGTGCTCGCCATATTTAAATCTCGGCTCTAATGCAAATTTGTTAAAAAAAAAAAGGCTCACAATTTCAAAGAGCATAAATTCAAAGTGGTTCGGCAAAAGCCTATTTCGCAAATAAATTTTTTATTATAAGGAAAAAATAATTACAAGCATTAAATATTTTTCTCACTCATAAATCACTCAAAAACCTCAAACCCAATTATATCCAAAACCTAAAAGAAAATTCTCTCTAAATCTTCTTCTCATCTTATCACAAAATTTGGGTTACAACAAAATGGAGAAATGATCTCCTATGTATAAGCATGGAAAAAAGTTAGCTATAATTGCCAAAGTCAGCAACTCAATTTCAACTTGGACAACCTATATTTAAAAATAATTTTTTTATTCTTTTCATGATAACTTTCCAGCCACAATCTTCAAGGTTAAGTAATTCTAGATTCTTTATAATTAAGAATTCTTTAATACTAAGAATTCAAGTCACCATTAACAACTACTATGACATGCTTCCTACTGCTTGGTTGCCATGACACTGAGAAATAAACTTGAGATGGCGGCCCAAGGTGAGCAAGGAGGAACTATAGAAGCAATCTACTCTTTATGAACCCCATAATTTTTTTAGTATTCTTATTGTAATATGGGATTTCTTCTTATCTTTTAAACTATTCTTTTATATTAACAGGTAATAGAAAAATCATAGAGAATGATCTATAAGAAGCAACCATGTGAGAGTAGTAGAAATCTCTCTCTCTCTCTCTCTCTCTCTCTCTCTCTCTCTCTTTTGTCAAAGACAAGTACGTCCATATATAGGTTTAAGGAAGGGACACACTTTAACATTTTGGAGAGGAAAAAAAGTTGAGGTCGAAATGCCACATTAGATTATGTTCACTTGTGCATCTTACATCTCTTTGTTGTGTAATTTTGTGTTTAATTGTAATGAATTTTTAAAGTTAAGGTGTTCAATGGGTTACAAAATTAGTTTAGGTGAGCGATAAATAAATCCAAAATAATTCAAGTGTATAATGATGTATTTGGCTGTCTTTTAATTCAAGTCCTATTCGTCATGGTTTTTCTCTAGCTTTACTCTCTAGCTGAGCTTCACAGTCCATTTGGCATGCAAGACTAGGACATCCACTACTTGCAACACTTAGTTATTTATTCTTCTACCATAGTGTTTTTCTTTCATGCATCTTGTTTTGAGAAACAAAACATGTATCCGCTAAGGATTTGTAATTCATTTTCATTTATATAAAATTTAAAATGATCCTTAAAATTAAGAGTCCAACTAATAGTCAACTTGATGGCATATATAATTTAACTCAAAATTGACATGTTTGAATTGAATTCATCCACTTAAATTTTAATCTAATATTTAAATCAATAAAAAAAAAAACATTTTAATATGAAATGATCACAACTAGTAAATAGATTCAAAATTGAAATAAATTTTTTTCTATATAGCGACCTAATGGGTAACTCCAATCAACTTGCAACCCACAATAACCTGATTCGAATCCTGTTTAAAATAAGACAATACCTAATATGATTCACAATTTTAAAAAAACTCGAATTTAAATGATTCAAACCTTCTTGATTCAACCCATTTGTTAACTCTAATCTTGTTTTCATCAAGAAAATATGCAAATAACATTCATTTTTATCAATGAAAAATGTCACTACCAATTTTCAAGGTCAAGCCGTGTAATAACCTGGATTTTAAAAATATAAATTTTACAAATTCTAACATTATTTTAATAATAATTTATTTTTATTATTATAATTTTAAAGGATTTATGTAATTATATCATTATTATATTTTATTAAATTAGGTTCAAAATTTTTAGTTTGTTTACATTATTAAAATATTTAATTACACATATTTATAGCATGGGTAACCTTATAATAATAATAATAATAAGTTTTAGAAGGCTTCTCAAGGTTTTCAAGAAGCTTCAAGCTACTCTAGGGATAAATTGTACCAACCACCCCTGAACTCATGAGGTTGTTTCATTTCCGTCCCTAGACTTTAATTTGTTACAATAAAATCACTCAACTTTAATTTTATTTCAGAAAATCCTTCTAACCTATAATAGCATGTTTTCATATTAAAAAAAGAATAAAATTACCCTTTTGCCTCTCTCTCTCAAAAATAAAATTACCATCTTACTCGTTTTCCATTCTCTCTCTCTCTCTTACCTTTATAATCAAATTAATAATTATTTATCAGTAAAATTATTTTATTTTATTTATTAACACAATTGTTAATAATATATTATTTTTTTATTTATTAATATTATTAACATCAAATAAAATATGTAGAATTATTTTATTTAATGGTGGGTATTGAGATACTTTAATAAAATATTATTTTAAATATTATTATAATAATAATTATAAGAAGAAAAAAGAGAAGAAAAATATACACCCTTTAGTAGATGACCCAACTCCCCATGATTTTCTTGCATTTTTAATAATGCAAAATTATTGTTTGATCCCTAACATTATTTAATTAATGGTGATTGTTTAATTTATTGATTAACTCAATGAACTGATACTTAAATTTAATCGCTTTTATTGATTAATATTATTAACATCAAATAAAATATGTAGAATTATTTTATTTAATGGTGGGTATTGAGATACTTTAATAAAATATTATTTTAAATATTATTATAATAATAATTATAAGAAGAAAAAAAAGAAGAAAAATATACACCCTTTAGTAGATGACCCAACTCCCCATGATTTTCTTGCATTTTTAATAATGCAAAATTATTGTTTGATCCCTAACATTATTTAATTAATGGTGATTGTTTAATTTATTGATTAACTCAATGAACTGATACTTAAATTTAATCGCTTAATTCAAATTATATTTTTAAAAAATTATTTTTAAAAATTAAAGAGTACAAATAAATTAATTGACACTTGAATTAAATTATTTAGTTGAAATAAAATTTAGGAAATAATATTATAAAATTAAAGGTTTAAATAGAATTTATTTATTAATAAAATCAATTAAACTTTAATAAAATTTAAATTAATAATTAACAGTGAATAGTGGCATATTATGTAGTAAATACGATATAGTACTTTCATTTATATTGACACATTATTCATATAATTTATTAGAATAGTATTATATATATATATATATATATATATATATATATATATATATATATATATATATATATATATATATTAGGTATTCCCAAGGAAATGACACATGACACTTTCTTTGAAAAGTTTATTACGTATCACATTCCATAAATACTTTCTTTTATACTAATTATTATTTAATTTTTTTTATTTTTCTTTTAATTATTATTATTATTTTCAGTACTACCTTAATTTTAATGTTTTAAATTATTATTTTTTTAAATTTAATTTTTAAAAATTAAAGCCTTTTGTAATTAAATGCAATATCTAAAAATTATTTATATTATTTTATAAATACTAATTATTTTTTTATTCCTCTTTTAATTATCATTATTATTTACAATAACACTTTAAAATTTATTATTTAAATTATTATTTTCTTTAAATTTTGATTAAGACTTTTTATGATTAAATTTAATATTTAAAAATTGTTCATATTATTTTATTTTATAAATTCATTTATGCAAAAACGTTATTTGCCATATGTTACTCTCCATAATAGTAACAATAATAATAATAATAATAATAGTTTAGAATAAAAAATAATTTAAATGATAATAATAATAATAATAATAATAATAATAATAATAATAATAATAATAATAATATAATAAAGGTCATTGATGGCCATTAGTTTAAAGAAAATTGATCATTAATTTGTGATCTTATAATCAATTGTTATATAATTTAATCTAACCTTAAATTATTTCGTATATTTAATAAATATTTTTATTACATTATTATATTTTCTATTATTTTTATTATAAAATCTTTAATAAAAATTTTAAGAGACAAAAAGTGTAGTTTACATAAAAAATTATGAAAATAAAATATAGAGATTTGACTTATTTATAATTAGCATGTATTATTTTTTTATGTTAATAATTTAATATTTTTTTAATTTTACTTTCCTAATAATTTAATATTCTTTTTATTTCACTTTTCTAATAATTTAATAAATTTTTATGTATTATTTACCTTGTTATTATTATTATCATTACAGCTAACTTATGACGATTTAATTGAAACTGCCAAGAAAATAGGAAATATTTTACTGTTATAAAAATTAAATTTGAATATTTATTACCCTTTTACAATTAAATAATATTTAATTATAAATTAATTTTTATTTAAATGGTTTTCATTTGTTTGTCTATATATAGTATATCATATGAGATATTTAATACACATCAAATACTCTTTTCTCACTAGGTATTTTTATTTCACCTAAATGCTCTAAAATCTTTTTGTGATTTGCAATATTTTTTCATTATTTCTTTCAAAAGTTATTATTATCATTCTCAAAATTTATTTATTTAAATATATTTAATGAATATTTATTTAATTATTAATTTTTACAAATTTCTTACTTAATAATTCTTAAACTTTTGAATATTTTATTTCATTATATTTATATATCGAATGCAATGATAACTAATATTTTGATATCCATATTTTATTATCATTAATTTTCAATAGAATTATTTTTAAATTTTAATCAAGTATCTATATTTTTATGTATAAATTATCCCTCAACTATATTTTTATATAAAAGTAGAATTTCAAAGATAAATTACAAATATGATTGCATCAAAAATTTAGCTGTAAATAAAGATGATTAAAAATAATTAAAATTATAGTATTAAAATTATGGAATCTATTTTTAAAAAATAATATATATTTTTAATATTTATTATATTAATAAAAAATGACAATATTTTAAAATTTTAATTTTTATAAAATGTATTTATTTTATATTATAAATTTATGTAAAGTGATAACTATTTTTGTCAAAGAATTATTTTATAAAAAAAATATATCAAATTAATAAAAAAGAATTACATTGAGATATAGTATTTTTAAAAAATAATATAATAGAATGTTATTTTTAATTAATAATAATGTTATATATTTTCATTATTATTAAAACTAAATAATCCAATTCATTATTAGTAATTTAATTTTTTTATTATATTAACAAAAAAATATTACATTTTTATATTTTTGAAATAATATTATTTTCTCATTAATTTAATGTATTTTCTATAAGTTATAAAAAAATAAATATCAATTTGCATAAATTATGAGATAAAATATAAAAATTTCATAAAATTTAAATTATTTTTTCAATAAAATATTTTTATTATATTTTAAACGAAATAATCATGGAAACTACTATTAATATATGTATAAAAAAATTAAATAGGTATTTTAATTAATTATATCATAAATTAATTAAAATTTTATTATTATAACAAGTAAAAATTTATTTAAATTAAATTAAATTAAATAAAAGAGAAAATTTAATTTAAAATTAATTTAATAATATTAATTTATTTTCTTTAAAATGTAATTAAAAATTAAATTAAAAAATAAAAATTATAAATTATCCATGCATAGCATGGACATTATGCCAGTTATGATATATAGTTACTTATAAATGAATAGTGACACGTTATGTCGTACATACTGTATAATAGTTACATTTATAATGACACATTGTTCATATAGTCTAATAAAATAGTAATTATGATGTATAGTTACTCATAAGTGAATAGTGATATATTATGTAGTGTATACTATATAGTAGTTACATTTATAATCACACATTATTATTATTCTATTGTCACAATTTTGTAATTATTATTGTTGTCTAAAAAAAACATCTATAGATTTTTCATAACATCTATTTAGATTTGTTAGTCTATTAAATGTATAAATTTGATTTATAAGTAACAAAAAATTAAAATTGCTTTGTTCTTATATTCTGATATAATTTATAATATATTAAATTTAAATTAAAAAAAATGTTAAAATAATGTGTGTGTGTATATATATATATATATATATATATATAATTAAACCTATTACTATAAGAATAGTGTTACTTTTTTTAGATGGATAATTTAATTAATAAATTTAATAAATATTAATTTTATTAAAAATATAATAATTTTGAAAAAATTAATTATTAAAGTTATAATTTAATTCTTTTTGAGAGAGAAGGTAAAAGGGTAATTTTATTGTTTTTAAATTGGAAACAACTATTGTAAGTTAGAGGGTTTTTTTGAAACCAAATTAAAATTGAGTAATTTCAGGGATAGAATTGAAACAATCCCTAAATTGAAGGACGGTTTGTGCAATTTACTCCCTTACTTCTAGAGCTACTCTTACAGTGTCCTAGTGCTATAGCTAGAAAAGTATGGTATAACTCTACTTTAAATCTCATATCATCTTTGTTGTAAGATTTAAGCATAAAAATGATGTTTGGATTTGTTCGCTGTAAAAACAATTTGGCTAGTTAATTGCTCGCCTCCCCCTTCTCTTTTATGTCTCTTTTTCTTGTCATGGTCTTCTTTTCTCTCCTATCATTTCTTTCTAACATGTTAGATAGAAAATCTTAGTTTACAATTCCTAATTCCATCAAATGTGCAAACTTTAGCATAATAATTGAGATAAATCTTCAAAAACCTATTAACAATCATTAGCTTATTTCAAACAAATTGATCTTTCAAAGCAATTTAATTAAGAGTCACAACCATAGTCATCATAATAAGAAGAAAAAGCAATCCAAAAGATTATGACAATAACCAAAACAATCTCACCAAACTTGATTAAATAGGTTTTTAGACATCACTAACCTTAATTCTCACTTTGCAGAGAGAAAAAACTTGCTTGAAAATTGCAAAGAGGGTTGAAGTTTCTTTTAGCCATCAGTGATGATTTTAGCATCATTATATTGAGTGAGGATTACCAACAAACTTATCATGCCTCCAAAGACAGAAAAATTATGTGATCAGGCAGCCAAGGCACATCAGGAAGACTTGTTGTTGGAGGAGATAAAAAAATCTCCAATAGAATCGTCTCTCCTTTAATTCTTTCAAACTAGGATAAATTTCAACAACTGTCCCTGAACTTATATAGTTGTAACACTATAGTCCTTTAACTTTAAAATGTAACATAAAGCCCCCTAAACTTTTAAATTTTACACAGCAAAATTCCTCTGACTTTCAATTCTTGATTTTTCAGTCAGAAACTGATGTAAATAGCTTCTGCATGACACTTAGTCAACATTTCTCTCTTCTGTCTTATGCAAAGTGTAAAATTATTCTCTTTACGTATGAAAAATTATTTTGTCTATAGAGAGAAAAAGGATTCAATTTACACATGGCTTGAGAGAGAAAAGAGAAATACTGACTAAGCTCCATACTGGAACTATCCAGGTCAGTGTTTAAAAGAAAAACTAGTAATTGGAGATTAGAGGGATTTTACTGTATAAAATTTGAAAGTTGATGGGGTTTTATGTTACATTTTAAAGTTGAGGGACTGTAATGTTACAATTAGATAAGTTCAGGGACAATTATCAAAATTTATCCTTCAAACTAAGAAGTTTGGATGCGGATAAATTTTGACAACTGTCCCTGAACTTATCTAGTCATAACATTACAATCCCTTAACTTAAAAATGTAACATAAAACCCCATCAACTTTCAAATTTTGCACAGGAAAATCCCTCTAACCTCAAATTATTGGTTTTTCAGTTAGACGCTAATCTGGACAATTTCAGCATGGAGCTTAGTCAGTATTTCTCTTTTCTCTCTCAAGCCATGCGTAAATTTAATCGCTCTTCTCTCTATAGATAGAATAATTTTTCACGTATAGAGAGAATAATTTTATACTTTACAAAAGAGAGGAGAGAGAAATATTGACTAAGCGCTATGCAGGAGCTGTTCATATTAGTTTCTAACTAAAAAAAATTAATAATTGAAAGTCAGAGGGATTTTACTGTACAAAATTTAAAAGTTTAGGGAGTTTTATATTACATTTTAAAGTTGAAGGACTGTAGTGTTACAACTATATAAGTTCAGGGACAGTTGTTAAAATTTACTCGTTTGGCTGCACATAAATGTTAGTTGTGTGATTAGGGAGTCAAGACACATAAGGAGAAGTTATTAATGTTGTCATTGGACACTAAATGCAAGGGTGCTAGAGAGAGTTTGGTCTCAATTGTATGATGGGATGGAGGAGAAGAAGAAGAACACGCTTACTTGTGAGTTTTGTTTTTTATATTGCTTTACATAGTGTTTGGTTCAATTATAACACAAATTTTGGAATTCATTCGAAATGAATTTTAGCTAGAATTTGTTCAAAATGAGTTCTATTATTTGGTATGATACAACTAAAAATGCAGAATTCAATTGAATTCCATACAATTCATATTTAGTAATAATTTCAAAATTGAAATTTATTTATCCTCATTTCTTAAACTATCTAGTAATAAAGTTAAAAATTATAATTTAGGTGTGGCGATGGAAAACTTGATCTCATGAGAGGATTGGCTTAATAACCATTAGATTAAATATGTGCATCTAGATTCGTGCATTTATTATATGCACTTTAACGTCGAGTTTATATTAGATGCTCCCTTATAATAAAGTTAAAAAATTATAATTAAAGTGCAATCATGGAAAGCTTGAGCTTATGTGAGGTTGAATTCAATAACCATTGCATTAAGTATTTAAATCTAGATTCATGCATTCATTATGGGTAAATTTCAATAACTATCTCAGAACTTATATGGTTGTAACACTACAGTCCTTAAACTTTAAAACGTAAAATAAAACCCCTAAACTTTTAAATTTTGCACAGTAAAATCCCTTTAACTTTCAATTACTGATTTTTCAATTGAAAACTGTTGCGAATAGCTCCCGTATGGCTCTTAGTTAACATTTCTCTCTTCTCTCTTATTCAAATTGTAAAATTATTCTCTCTGCACCTGAAAAATCATTCTGTTTACAGTGAGAAAAATGATTCAATTTACACATAACTTGAGAGAGAAAAGAGAAATATTGATTAAGCTCCATGCTAGAACTGTTCAGGTTAGCGTCTAACTGAAAACCGACAATTAGAGGTTAGAGGGATTTTACTGTGCAAAATTTGAAAGTTGAAGGGGTTTTATGTTACATTTTTAAGTTGAAGGACTATAATGTTATACTAGATAAGTTCCGGGACGGTTGTCAAAATTTATCCCATTCATTATACAAAAATATTTAATTTAACAGTTATTAAACTCATTCTCATATAAGATTGAGTTTATATTAGATGTAATCTTATAATTTTCGGATAAATTTTAGCAACTGTCCTTGAACTTATATGGTTGTAACACTACAGTCCTTCAACTTTAAAATGTAACATAAAACCCCCTAAACTTTCAAATTTTGTATAGTAAAATCCCTCTGACTTTCAATTATCGATTTTTTAGTTAGAAACTGACATGAATAGCTCCCGCATGACGCTTAGTTAACATTTCTCTCTGATCTCTTATGCAAAGTATAAAATTATTCTCTTCATACGTAAAAAATTATTCTATCTATAGAGAGAAGAAAGATTCATTTTATACATAGCTTGAGAAAGAAAAGAGAAATACTAACTAAACTCTGTGCTAAAACTATCCACGTCAGCGTCTAACTGAAAAACCAATAATTGGAGGTTAGAGTGATTTTACTGTGCAAAATTTGAAAGTTGATGGAGTTTTATATTACATTTTTAAATTAAAGGATGTAATGTTACAACTAGATAAGTTCAGGGACAGCTGTCAAAATTTATCCTATAATTTTCTATAAAATTCAAAAAAAAAAAATCTTATACTTAATAAATTTATAAAAATTAACAAACAAGTAGACCAATTAATAATATAGCAATAAATATAAAATAAATTCACACGTCTCTTGAGAATTTAAGGATGGTATTAACGGTACTTGATTATTTTTCTTGAAGATTCAAACCACTTTTAATTTTTTTAATTAATTTATCGTACTTAGTGGGTTTAGTACATTCTATTGATCACATTAGTGATTTTAATTAATTAATGGTACTTAGTGGGTTTAGTACATTCTATTGATCACATTAGTGATCAAAGTTTCAAAGTAAATAATTATAGCATAGGAGTGTATGAAAAAATGAATGATTAAAAGTATATTTTTCTTTATAAGGGCATTTTAATCCAAAAGAAATTGTTTATAAGTTTTGTGAAATTCATTTCAAATTCCATCATATTTGTTTGGAATTGATTTTAGTTATTATTATGATTATGATTAGTATCAATTACTAAATTTATCTTTTATATCTAATTTAATGGCATATGGTTGATTTTGGACATAAAAACTAATTTGTTAATAATTTTAATTATTAAAAGATCAAATTGTTGAGCTTTATCTATCAATTTTGTTCAGCCACAAGGATCATTTTATAAAATACCCAAAACATTCAAAACACAGTCGTCCTATAACAGTAGAGAATCCGTCTTCCTTGTCAAATAGTGGTCGCGGCCGATGACACAGACGGTACAGAGTAACATTTCTCTCACTGAATCTCTCTCACCTCTGACGGACCCCTAAAACCACTGTTCACAATAGCTAATTTAGCGTCTATCGGCTAAGTCCACCACCTACAAACACCATAGCCAAACGCCATTCGCTGCTAGGGCAGCCTTTTATCCCCTGAATCAGATCGTGGCTCCACATGAGAAGTCTACAGAAGTGCACATTGGGTAACTTACTGATAATCCTATCAGGAAATTCTCATCTAAGCAATGAGCGTTATAATTTCTACCGGTGATATGCCAGTTACTAAAGTGAAGAGTGGCACTAATAACACTAGAAATGCAGACGTGAAGGGGTGGCTCGCCTCTCAATTCGATGCGGCTGGTAAAGATGTTTCTGAATTTGAAAATTCTCCTCACAGCATTGGTCATTTGTACAATATAGCCACTGTTTCCCTGGCCAAGACGCATCTTTACTAACAATTTTCGCCAGAAATCCACCGAGTATCATGCTCAAGGTCTGTGTTTGGTTTTTGTGTGTTCTTTTTAGTGTTTTTGCTTAGGCTAATTGCTAGATATTGCTCTCTTGTTGGTTTTGTTTGCTGCATTGTGAAAAGAAAGTTCTTTTCTTTTTGTAGACATTTTAAAGTAGCGAACCGTAAATTTCTCATTGATTTTCTTCTTTTTTTTATGATTATTTGGGGATAAGGAATATTCAAATTTCAACTTTTTTTTGTAGTTTATGCTTTTTGAATGTTTGTGGGAATAATAACAGAATGATCTTGTTTCGTTGTTAAATGAAATTCCACCAGAAATTGTTGATTTTTTGGTCTTATGAAACAATTATTTGGAGAATGTGGGGCTAGCACAGGAGAGTTTGCCCTCAAATGTGGTTAGGTCGGCTAAAGTTCTTGCAAATGTCGCAAATTTGTTGAACATAAGAGATACTGAACTAAGTAGGTGGGTTTGTCATTCTGGCTCTTCAATTCTATATCTTTTATTTTGTTCTTAATATTTGAAGTTTGAAATGGACAAAATGCATCTAGTTTTCTTGTAGCAATGGGGAATATTTCCTTGAGAAAGACTGAGGTGGAGGAAAAAAGGGGATAAATTTTAACAACCGTCCCTGAACTTATCTAGTTGTAACATTACAGTTTTTAAACTTGAAAATGTAACATAAAACCCCATCAACTTTCATATTTTGCACAGTAAAATCCCTCTAACCTCTAATTGTCGATTTTTTAGTTAGAAATTGACCTAGAAAGTTCCAACATGGAACTTAGTCAGTATTTCTTTTTTTTTTTTTTTTTTTTTCTCTCAAGCCATGTGCAAAGTGAATCATTCTTCTCTTTATAGTTAGAATAATTTTTCACGTGTAGAGGAAATAATTTTACACTTTGCATGAGAGAAGAAAAAGAAATGTTGACAAGACACTATGTGGGAGCTGTTCACATCAGTTTTTAACAGGAAAATCAATAATTGAAAGTCATAGGAATTTTACTGTGTAAAATTTAAAAGTTTAGGGGGTTTTATGTTACATTTTAAAGTTAAAGAACTGTAATATTACAATCATATTAGTTCAGGGACAATTGATAAAATTTATCAGGAAAAAAGGGCTAAAGCGCTAGAGTCCAAAATTCTTCTTGATTACACTTGGAAGGCAATAGCTAGACTTACCTATTTAAAAAGGTAAATTCCTAAATTTAATTTCATATTCTCCTTTAATATTAGATCTCCAAACCTTTCTACTTTAAACAAATTGTTGTTTCATGAACAGGATGCTCTCTCTCTCTCTCTCTCTCTCTCTCTCTGTAACACTCTAGGCAAATCCCACATCGGCAAAACACGGGAGAGATGCTGGGTTTATAAGTTGGCAGTTCGTAACCCCCAGTAACGCGTTTTAAAACCGTGAGGATTTCGGCCTAGAGCGGACAATATCACTAGTGGGTCGGGCCGTTACATTTGTGGTATCAGAGCTGCTTCGTGTGCAACCTTGAGCGATGGTGGGGCAAACCTCAGCGAGGATGCTGAGTCCCGTAAGGGGGGTGGATTATAACACCCTAGTCAAATCCCACATCGGCAAAACACAGGAAAAATGCTGAGTTTATAAGTTGGCGGTTTGTAATCCCTAGTGACGCATTTTAAAACCGTGAAGGTTTCGGCCCAGAGCGGACAATATCACTAGTGGGCCAGGCCGTTACATTCCTCTACATTTACCCATCAAAACCCATAGCTCTCTTCACAAATAATTCTCCCCACTCCATAAGGAAGGTTTAGATACCCATTTGAAGAAGAGAAATTGAAGTTTACAAGTTGGGTCACAAGGTAAGTGCAAAAATACCACTCCCTCTCTTCTTTAAATCTTGTAAGAATGATGAGATGAGTGAGTATTCCATGAAAATCAAAACAAATAAAAAGAAATTGAAGAACCCTAATTTTGGCAGCCATGAATCTTGTGAGGTTTGCTGTTTTTAAATGATAAAAAATGATTCCATAAGGATTTTTGAATAGTTGATATGATAAGAAGTGTAAAAGAGTTGAGTTTGTGTAAATTGGGTGATTGGAATTAGGGTTTATGTATATGATGTGGGGACTTTATGTAAATACTTCAAATTAACTTGGTTGAGTTGAGATTGATGCTTATAGAAGTGCCATATATGCTTATTTGGAGATGGATTGGGCTGTTACACACACACACACACACACACTCTCTCTCTCTCTCTCTCTCTCTCTCTCTCTCTCTCTCTCTCTCTCCCGTATTTTCCCTTTTTTGCTCTCTTATTTTCTGAATGTGCTTTGGTAGAATGCTTGGACAACTTGAGGATGATGTAGCTCCTTGCGAAGCTCAAATGGAAAACTGGAAGACAAACCTGGCAGTTATGGTATCAAAGAAGCGGCAATATCTACAACAATATTCCAACAAAAAGGTATTTATTCTTTGTTATCACTGTGAAGAAGAAATTAAGTCGATAATTAGAAAGATTAAATTGTCATTTCCCATCCTTGTTCAGGTTATGTGAACATCTACTAATTATGGGATAAATTTCAACAACTGTCCCTGAACTTATATAGTTGTAACACTACAGTCCTTTAACTATAAAATGTAACATAAAACCCCCTAAACTTTCAAATTTTGCACAGTAAAATCCCTCTGACTTTCAATCACTAATTTTTCAATTAAAAACTGATGTGAATAGCTCCCGCATGGCACTTAGTCAATATTTCTCTCTCCTCTCATATGCAAAGTGTAAAATATTCTTTTTACGCATGAAAAATTATTCTGTCTATAGAGGAAAAAAATGATTCAATTTACACATGGCTTGAGAGAGAAAAGAGAAATACTGACTAAGCTCAATGTCAAATCGGCCCGTGCCAGTGTCTAATCAAAATCGATAATTGGAGGTTAGAGAGATTTTACTGTGCAAAATTTGAAAGTTGATGGGGTTTTATGTTACATTTTTAAGCTGAGATACTATAATATTACAACTTGATAAGTTCAGGGACAGTTGTCAAAAATTATCCACTAATTATGGATTTGATGACCTTAAGTAGCCGGCATCCTAATGATAATTTCTCAACTTCAGATTTTTTGTTTTCAATTCATCACATATTTGCCCTGAATGCATGATTGATTGACAAGTTTATGAAATATAGAAATTTAGGTCCTGTTCGATAACATTGCTGGATTTTGGTTTTTATTTTCAGAAAACTAACAATAGTTTTTTATCAATGTTATTGTCATTCTTGAAACATTTTTTTCTACATTGAAAAATTAAAACTGTCATTCTCTTCATCTCCTTAACTCAACTCAACTCAACTCAACTCAACTAAGCATTTATCCCAAGAATTTGGGATTGGCTATATGGATTTTCTTTCTCCATTCTAAACGATTTTGGATTAAATCCTTGGAAATGTGTAATGCTTCTAGGTCATGTTGTACTACTCTCCTCTAAGTCAGTTTAGGTCTACCCCTTCTTTTCTTTCTGTCCTTTAACCTAATGTGCTTTACTTGTCTAACTGAAGCCTCCGTATGTCTATGCTTCACATGACCAAACCACCTCAATCTTCCTTCTCTCAACTTATCCTCAATTGGTACCACTCCTACCTTTTCTCTAATACTCTCATTACGGACTTTATCTAGTCTAGTATGACCACTCATCCACCTTAACATTCTCATCTCTGTAACTCTTACCTTAGATACATACGACTTCTTTAGTGCCCAACACTCACTACCATATAACATGGCCGGTCGTATGGCTGTACGGTAAAATTTTCCTTTCAACTTATTGAGAATTTTGTGATCACATAAAACTCCC
>NW_026614903.1:0-89357 GCF_030052815.1 Hevea brasiliensis | reverse complement strand
CTCATGTTCACGTATAATGGTTTTTCGATCTCTTGAAGTGGCTTGATGTTTTATGATTAATAATCGATCTCAGGTTTAATGTTCAACTGTATTCAATTGATTAAGTACTCAAGCAATTTGGTTTAGATGTTTTCCAATCTCATCAAGAAAATTGAACATGAAAAGACTTGGATTCATTTCAAAATATAAAAATATACAAGTCATTTGATAGGAGGGTCTCCCCTAACCTACTCTCCAGGTACATTTTCATGTCATTCTCTCTCTCTCTCTCAGGCTCCTCCTCGCTGTCTTCTTCAGCTCTTGGGACGAAGTCCACCATCCAGGAGAAGTCTTCCTCGGGATGGCACTTCATGAGCTTGACTAGAAGATTGCCATGTGCATTCACATAAGCACTAGCCTCTCTCACCAGAGTCTCTTCTTCTTTTGCCTTGATCTCTTCGGCAAGTAGAGCGACATCGGCAGATCGGCAGGCCTGAGCATCTTCAAGTTTCCACTCCAGTTTAGCTATCCTTTCCTCATAAGATTTTGCCCAACCTTCTATCTCGGCGATGTAGTCCTGAGCAGTGGAGAGTTGGGCCTTGGTGAAAGATGCATCCTGGACCACCTTCAGAATCTCTTATCTCAAGAAATGAGCCTTTTCTCTAATCAAATGTTAGTTCAAAATAGCCTACAAACCTAGGCTCATCGTCTGAGCCAGGAGTTTGTCGATGCTATCCTGGGCCAATCTATTCCGATCTTCTTGAAAACATATGGTAGCGCCCAGGACCTTGGCTAGGTCAGGATTACCCCAACAGAACGGTTCCTTTCCAGAGAATGGATAAGGACTTGGGCACCTCGAGAAAGAATCCTTACAGCCGATCGAGAAGGCCCCCCTTCTGCACTTAAAGAGACCGATGGAGGTGGAGGTTCGGCCTGTTGAGGTGGAGAAAGAACCACTTCTACCTCTGAGACTGGCTGCTCTGGAGGTCGAAACAGAGAGCTCAGTATTTCTGCCGAGTCCTGCCTTGGTGTCAAAGAGGCAACAACTGTAGCAACCTTCATCTCCTGCACTTTCTGGGTGACCTCTCTTTTTCTCTTACGGCTCTCCTTTGCACTCTCGTCTCCCACCATACCTGCACAGAGAACAAGTTAGTGAGATCACCAAAGTTAGGAGACTGAAGATTTAGATTATACCGATCTCGGGGCCGAGGTCAGAGAGTTGCAGCTCATAGTTCTCACGAGCAATCACTTGCATCAACCACCATTTTAGTTCGGCCATAACCGCATCCAGACATGAGTACTTATGAGTGGCTGCCTGATCCTTCAACTCCTTCATCATGGCGTCCTCATCTTTATTTAGGGCGATCTTCTTTAGAACTGAAGGAACCAAATACTCCCAACTACGCGGGATGCCCTCAAATGCATTCGGGTCCTTGCTCCCCAATATGAAAAATCAATCTTTCCAATTCTACAACGAAGAAGGGAGATTGGTGAAGAGCCCGTAGTTCGGTTTGGCTTGGAAAAATCAATATTCATCTTCCTTTCGCCGAGCGAACCTATGAAACTCGACAAAAACCTTCGTCATAGGCTCAAGCTTTTTAGCTCGGCATAAACCTCTGAAAGCCACCAGAGTCCGTTAGGAGTTCGGGTGCACCTGGGCTACACAAACATGATGGAACTTCAGAACGGCTCTATAGAATTCGTTCAGGGGAAACCAAAGCCCGACTTTCAATTGTTCCTCATATACTATGATCAAATCAATTTCTTCAAAGAAATGATCGGCTCAGAGATTTCCATGACATCTGATAAGTTCGAAGGAGTCAGTGGGAAGGTTGTACTCTTGGCTACTAGACTGGAGATCGGTCTCCTTGAGAACCGATGACAACTCGTCCACGGGTAAGTTCTCTTTCCTTGAAGACGATGCTTGTTTTGACTTGGTAGATCGACCATGGACTGGGACAGTGGTTGTAGAAGGTTCAAGTCACTCACTCGATCTAGCCACTTCACCTTCGTCCGATGTCCATGAAATGTGAATAGAAGGAGGAATAACAGCTCTCTAACTGTCGGTACCACTCATTTCAGAGAATAAAAATGAAATTGATTGAAAAAAGATTAAAGCTCTTACCGGAGTATAAATCAGCGCCAGAAAACTTTAGAAAACAAGGGAGAGTGTCGAAGTTGCTAAAAGAAAGTCTGAAAATGACATAAGCGAGCAAATGGCTAACACCCTCCCTATATATACCTGCCTGAGCATTAAATGCTCACGAAGCCCCAAGGGACGCATCGGTTAGCGGGATCAGGCCATTTCAATAACGCATCAAAAGAAGATTCTAGAAACATAGTAAAAGGTCGGACAAATAAGATCGGTTAACGAAGATCATCAGATAGAACAGGGTTCTGAACCAATAGATCGGGCAGAATAGCGATTCGTCTAGGGATCAGATCGGGCAGATTTATCAGAGATCGGAATAATAATCAATGCAATAATAAAAATAGAATAAGCATATCCAAATTTCAATAATAGATTTCATTTCATTTCCAAAAGGTCAGATTACATCATTTGGGCGATCTCTCAAGATCAGCAATTACAAATGTCCTTACACCACATTTTACCTAACTTGGACTACTCACGAACCCAAAGTGTCGCACAATGGGCCTATGTCAAAGCCTAGTCTTGTGGTTGAATCAAAAGATGTGCTTGATCAGAAAGCCAGCAATAAATACTAGACAGATGTACAGCTCAGATGGAGTGACTATGACTCTTATGATATTGAGCAGTGTCATCGTCGATGTCATCGACCAGAACTGAGCTGCAATCGGGACCCTCAAGATAGTGAGGAGCTAAATGAACTTGAAGAGGCGGTCACCGATATTAAGATTGAAATTAGCGGTCCTCTTGTCAGAGATCGGTTTGCAAGCCATATCGATGATCCGATCCGAGATTAGCGCAGTAGTCAGTTTTGACCTTGATCAATCAATTAGTCCAATTCTCTCACCATCATCAGACGATGCCCTTATAAACCTCTGATCATCGGAATTGCTCATTTTCAAGAAGTGAACAAAGAAAACATTTGGAAAAAGATTAAAGTGGTTATCGTGAGAAGAATTCTTGCCAAAAAAGCCAAGAACAGGAAAATAAAACATTGAATATTCACCAGAGAAGGAAGGTTGTAAGTATGCGAAGGGCAAAATTCGTCATCATATATATAGGGCCTTGGCATTTATTACATGCAGAACTCGAAGTGGCTCATCGGCAATTGAAAAATTTATTGCTTTGACCAACACAGAGAAAGGATGAGAAGGAGGTCAGAGAACAGGAAGAGATCAGAAAGTAAAAAGACCAAATGCAAAAGAAAATAGAGATCGAAATAATAATCCTAAGATCGGTCAGTCACAATGAAAAGATCAGAAAAGGGAAGGACAACCTATAGAGATCGGAGAACTCAGGGAGTTGAACAGCTTCTAATCATGACCTTTAATTCATAAAAACTAGCTCCCTCCACCGTCAGATCATAGTCAGTTAAAGCATTGCAGGCATGATCCAATCTTCACCACACATCTCATTTATAAGGATGCACCCTTAGCCGCCGGATTCCAAACGATTAAAGTAGCCCAGTACATCTCGATTTACACTATTGATTATAATTGTAAGGATGGATTTGAGGCCTTAGGATAAAAAATAAAAGATAGATTCAACACTTTTTATTCCCAGCCCTTGGATCCATTTTGTAAGGCAAGAACCTTGATCGTTAGATTAAGGGGTGAAAGGACAGAAATTCCGAACGAAATCCAACCCTCAATTTTGATTCTCTTTAATTCCAGGACGTCAAATTATGTCTTTTTGAATCTAGGCCTTTCGTCTCCTCATGTTGGAATCCCAGCCCTCTGTTTTGAGTACCCATCTCCTATAAATACCTGCATGCAACGCTATGGAGGGGGCGGTGATTATTAAGGAAAAGCCCTGGAATTTTGCTGTAGCTTTATTTTCAATAAAAAACTCTCAAGGTTCTTAGACATTTTAGAAACAAGTTTTCTGAAGGATCTTTCCACGGAAACTATAGAGCTTGCAATCTATACCTTGGATAACCTCGCGGAGTCTTGGGAACTCAATCACTATTTCTCAAGAAGATCTCACTTCAATTGTTTACAACTCCTCAAAACCACCTTACTGTCTCAGTGTTAGTGGCGCCGGATACATGAAGACATCAGTACCATCTTACTCATTGTTTTAGCCTTTTCTATAGATAAGTACTTGACTTATCATTCTCAAATGTTCATGGCATAGTTTGTTGCAACAAATCTTCAGAATAAGTTTATGTCAAAACTGGACTTATTTCACCTTTTGTGATGTCTACGAGTGTTACCTTTTATTTTTACGTTGTCTTTAATTTCTTTACGTTATTTCGTGTAAAAGAGGTTAATTAAGGATACTAACATTCTAAAAGTACCATAAGGAGTGTGGATGAGAGAATACAATGTGGAGATTCCCGATTAGGGTAAAAATGATTAGGAATAGTACAGATGAATTGGGAGGTTAGCTACTCAGTCTAGCTCAAAAAAAAAAAAAACAAAAATGAGATGGGATTCGAGATCAAGTTCGGACAGGGAACCTCTAAAATGAGATGTCTAAAAGATTCAAAATGAGGAGTCGTAATAAGTTGAGGAAAGTTTGGTAAATAAATCATGAGATTAGAAACAAAAATCTAGGATAATATGAAAAACGGGAGGTGATGTGAGCAATGTTCTCATATCTAATAGGGTCAAACGAGTTTGGTCTCATGACCGTGACCTTTTCAAATTCATTTTTGACAAATTAGAAGAGATTGGGAGAGAGTCTTTACCCAAGTCCTCTTAACAAAGTTTCAATGTACACATTTTAAGAGATCGGGAAAGAGTCCTTACCCGAATCCCCTTAACAAAATTCTAATGTACACATTTTAAGAGATCGGGAGAAAGTCCTTACCCGAATTCTCTTAGCTAAAATTCTAATAAAAACATTTTAAGAGATCGGGAGAGAGTCCTTACCCGAATTCTCTTAGCCAAACTTCTAATAAGAATATTTTAAGAAATTGGGAGAGAGTCCTTTCCTGAAATCTTTTCAATCAAAATTTTAATATTTAAATACCGAGATACCTAACATGTGAACTGAGAACCTTCCTGATTTATTGCGGATCTTTAGGGACTCAAATAACATCTCTTTAAAATTGGAATCCCAAATTCAAAGCTAAAAAATTAGATAAGATATGTAACAAATCAAATAAATAAAACACCAATTCACCATGGGGACATCCCATGTACCCGTGTTCTTGGAAAACCCAAAATTGTGAGATATTGAATGCTCCTTCTGTCTATAAAAGGACCGGCATTATGATTCCAAAACCCTCGAATTATTAATCGTAAGTAATTAAGAGCACATCATTAAATTTGCTGACCTTTGTTAAGAGATGAGGTGGGGTGCCTAACACCTTCCCCACCCGTGAACTATCTTCGAACCTAGAATCTCTATTTCGAAAGTGGTTTTTATTTTTAGTAATGATTTCCTTTAATTTCTCTTAAAATTAAAGTGGCGACTCCTCACTTTCTCCACTTCGGTGAGAATCGTTCGGCGATCGCAAAGTCCTTGCGACAATCTTTGTTAGATAAAGCATGCAAATCGATAACATAAATATTTTCAATTCTTTCACCAATAAACAACATTTTGTTATCACTCATTCTAAACACAAAGCAAGATTTGGACTCAAAAACAACTCTACAGCCCTTATCACATAATTGACTAACACTAAGCAAATTATGTTTTAAACCATTAACCAAAAGCACTGTAACACCATTTACCGAATCTATAATGTAGTCGAGCAAGGAATGCTACATTATGTGCCGGAGCACCTTATCTTATCTTATTTTATATTCCATATTAATTTAGTGCCATTTTAATTAGTTATTCAATTTATCTTTTTTTAGTGGAGAAACTGGAGGAGTTTCCTCTGTTTTATTAACATTTGCTTTATTACACTAATCACCTGTTTAAAAATTTCATTAATAATATCATATCTCTAATTCATAATCTCATCATAATTCTCAAATCCAAATCATCAAACCACTCAAATTCTCATTCATTCACACTCAATTCATACATGAAATTTTCAAATTTACTAATTTACATCATATGCAAATTTAATTACATAAATTCATGATTTATATTACAAAATTTAATGAATGTTTACAATGTACAAAATACACTACTGTGGTCTGGCGAATACTACCAAAATACACTGCGTGAGGAGGTGACACTATCCAACACTGATGCAGATCCCGACTCTAAAATCTCAGTCTAATGTCTACTGGGCTTTATCTCCAAAACCTAAGAAAAAGTTATAAGTAAAGACACTAAGAAATTAAGAGTTTAAAAAACTCATAACTTTTTGACTTGAACTCGAATTTTTGATCTGTTTGAACCATTGGAAAGCTAATTCAATATATTTTGCAACTAAAATACTTTTCAAAATTAATTTTGCATTTTTGAAAAATTTATTTAATTGTCCCTTGATAAAGAATTAGGTGAAAACTAAATTGAACAAAATATTCTTAGTACCACCTAGACTTGAGCCAACACAATTAATTAAATAAGATTTACAAGATATAAAATAAATAAAAGTTACATTGTAGGGTCCCATAAATGTTTGCTTCCTTATCTTGCTCTTCCTTAACCTTGATTTGAAGCAATTTAACAATTTTGAATCTAGGGCCTACAAACTCAACACAAACACTTCTAAAGTGTATTAGTAGTACACTAATTATTCATTATCATCAAAACATGAGTTAAGACACCTAGGTCCAACAAACTCATTAATAGGAATTGCATCCATTTCCTCATTTTTTAACTTTCAATCTGCTTAGATTGTCAGCAACTACATTTTTAGCTCCCTTCTTATCTCTAATTTCCAAATCAAATCTTGTAGCAGCAGAATCCACCTAATGAGCCTAGGTTTAGCCTCCTTCTTATCTAGCAAATACCTAATGGCTATATGATCTAAAAATACAATCACCTTTGAAACAATGATGTAAGGTTTTGTCACACCTTACCGCTCTGTAAGGCATAACATGATCCCGTAGAATACCTAATGAACTACCGCACTTCATCTACCGATAACTCATTAAGTACCTTATAAGGGATTTTAAAACAATTTTCTTAATTTTGTTAAGTGGTTAGCGTTTTCTAATAGGTGTTTAAAGTATTTAATTGAAATTAAAAACTACTTAAAACTTTTGGCCCATTTTATTTTTTCGCAAATTTTATAAAAATTTTGACAAAGTTCCGTTTATATTTTGAGAAAACAGTTCTTTAAATACCTGTAAAAAAGCACTTCCAAAAATTTTCTCAACCACTACTTCAATTTCACAATCAATCTCAATAATTTCTCAAATCTCAAATTCAACAGTCAACATTTCTCAATTTCCAAAGTTCAATCATCAGTAAAATGATATCTATCAATCTCATTCAAATTAAAATAAAACATTTCCATTCATTAAAGAGAACAAACTATATATATATATATACATCATACCAAAATCTACAGTATGAAAATTCCACTAAATTTTATTACAACTTTATATAAACTTTGTACAAATTGCTCAAGACCGATTTACATGTCCATACATTTATGTGCAATACATACATCAAAATAAATATTTACAAGCAGGGTATAAATTATACCCGACAACTTCAAGCTGATAAATCCTCAATCTTTAGCAACTCAGTCTGCTGCTCCTCTAATCTCTATATCTGCAATAGCAATAAAAGCTATCGCTGAGTACTAGGACTCAGTGGTGCACAACATACTAAAATAATCTTTATGCAGAACTTAAATCACATTTATTCGAAAATTTGATTGAACATGAAAAATTAAATACAAATCATGCATTATGAGATTTTAATCCCAAATAATTTCATTTAGAAGTATCAAATCACATTTCATAAAACCCACAGTTAGTTCATACCATTCGAAACAAATAGAATCTCAATAGCCAGAGGCTAAAGAGAAATCACATCACAAGGCTAGCTAGCTCAAATATATGGATATCCATTCACATCCTCTTCTACTGGCACACCTCAACACTTCTCCAGAGAAGGAATCAAAATTCGAAACTAATTACCCCCACTAGTCGTGCTAGTGAGGTGTTCAAATATATGATCATGACACTGTGGTTTCAAAACTCATCTTAACAATTTGCCAAACATTGTCATTTCAAATATACACAATAACTTTCACAATTTAAATCAAAACATCATAAATAAGATCACAATAAATTTTCAATAATTCAAAGCAAAAGTAAAATCCATATTTCATTCACTTTATCAATAAGTTTTAAAGCATAGTGATGTTGTGCACAAACCTCAAGCGAGTCGCCTCTTGGCCTTGACTCAGTTCCTCGGGTTCTTTCTCGGTATTTTTTTCAATTGAAATACACAATTTTACAGTGTTTCAGTACCATAACTTAGCATAAATCTAAAAATAAATTTAACTTTACTTTTACCTAGCTCTAATGTGCTAAACTCAACGTTTTATAATTTTTGCGTTTCGGGTTACAATTCACTACACTATTGAAGTCAAATTATTGACTTTCTAAGGCTTAATAGGTATGGGAACTCCAACTTCACCCACATACCACATTTTGGTCACCAAACTTGTTGGTTTTGGTCATTTTCTCAAAACTTAAGTCCTTTAGGTAAAATTGCAAATTTTCAATTTTGGTGCCTTAGGTTGCACTATTCCATTGGTCATTTTACTGTTAGAATTTGGAAAAACTTTGTTCATAAAAAATGTTCCCTAATGTCTTAAGTTTATTCTCCTTTTTGAATCACTCTAATTGGAGTTTTTTAGCTCAAGTTATAGCCATTTGAACCATAGCTGCCGGATTGGACTCAACCTAGAATTCTAGGCAATTTTTGGTGCTGGCAGTTTTGGGTCACCAAATTGGGGTGGCCAAATAACTTGGTTAATGGCATAATTTGGGTTTGTGTTCTCCATGAAAGCTTTAGGTCTATATCTCATCTAACCACTGGTAAAATTTCAGGTCATTTAGACCTGCCTAGCTCGAGTTATAGCCAAATGAACAAACACTATTGATTTGGTTAGTTTGTACAAAGGCAAGCTGTGATTTTTCAACTTTGGTCAATTTGTTCACTAGGTTTTGGTCACTTTTTGGGCATGCTTCCTAAATGAAAATTGTGTTATTTAGTGTCTAGTTTCATCCCCAATTGGTCCCATACCAATTGGACTTGTAAAATTTCATTTTTTGTCCCTCAAAGGAAATTTGGTCATGCTGCCAGCAGCATGACCATACTCCATCCGAATTTGGCCTTAACTCCAACCATTCCAACACACTTCATTTGGTCACAAATGACCATTTTTCACTTCACATTAGGTCAAATATATCATTTACAAGTTTCTCCCATTTTTCTCTCTAAACTCTAATGTGCAAAACCCTAATTCACACTAATTGTTGCATTTAACCACTTCAATGCTTTTAACTATAATCACTCATCTAATTAAGGTTCATATACTCCTTCCAACCCATCAAACCATGCAATAATACCCTCATACCGAAGCTGGCTGAAAATCATTCTTAGTCCCTCTACAAATTTTTCTTTTCATTTTAAATTTATTTACAAGTAAATCAAGCTAAAAACACAACAAATAAATCTCAAACTTTCAAATTAATGTGCTTACCTCACTTGAATTTGAATTCTCTAATTTCCCTCTTCTTTTCTTCTTTCTTTGATGACCAAGCTTCTTCTCAAGTGACTAAAACAAGCTCTAATGAGGTTTTTATGGAAGTGATTAAGGTTTAATGAAGGATTGTAAGCTTGAGAGCAAGCTTTAATTGAGGACTTTTCATGGGGATGGGAAGGAGAGTGGGGCGGCAACTTGATAAGGAAGAAGACTTTTTATCTTTTTTTTTCTTTTCTTTTCTTTTCTTTTTATCTTATGGGAGACCATAAATTCCAATTAATTAAATATATTAATTATTATTTTTATGGCATCATGTATGATGTCATGCATGATGTCATCACCTTTTTAACTTTTTCATTTTCTTTTTTTTTCTATTTATTTTTCTATTAGTTCTTTAATTTAATTCCCGACTCTGAAGTTTTCTTTTCTCCAATTTTATTTGACATTTAGGTCAAGAGTCAGCTCTCGGGGTCAATTGACCAAATTGCTCTTCGCCGGTTCATCCCGGTTTGCAATTAATTCAATATTTCTTCCGGCTCTCTAACCTAATTATTTGACTGGCTTAACAGTTCTTTTTCGTGATTTTCTCTTTTTCACTGTGTTCATAAGGGTCCTAAGGACCGCAACGTCACATTTTACGGTTCGAAATTTGAGTTTAAATCGACTTTGCAGTCATTCCCGAGAAGGTCATCCATCGCTGTGACTCTCGGCTCGTTTAACTTCTTATGTTCTGTTTTTCTTATTTATACTTAACTAACTGACAATTACTAATTATTTGTGTTTATGGATTATCTAGTTGTCATAAGTGTGGTCCTAATCCCCTTAATTGTCCGGACCGATACTGATCACCGGAACAGTGAAATATACCAGGCTATACAAATAGGAATGTTACAATTCTCCCCCTTTCGTCTCGAAATTTTTCCTGGTATCAATCTCTGAACAGCTGTGGGTGTTGTCTCCTCATGTCCTCCTCTCATTCCCAAGTAGCCTCCTGGCCCGAATGATGGTTCCACAGCACTTTTACCAACGGTATCTGCTTGTTCTGTAGCTGTTTCACCTCATAAGCCAGAATCTCTATGGGTTCTTCCTCATATGTGAGGTCTGGATTCACTTCAATTTCTTCCACTGGTAGTACATGAGATGGGTCTGATCGGTACCTCCTCAACATAGACACATGGAAGACATTATGTATCTTCTCTAACTCTGGAGGTAGTGCCAACCGATATGCCAAAGGACCCACTCTTTCCAGAACCTCATATGGCCCAATGAAACGAGGACTCAGTTTTCCCTTTATGCCGAATCTCATAATTCTCTTCCAAGGGGAAACCTTGAGGAATACTTTTTCACCCACTGCATACTCAATATCTCTTCTCTTCAAATCAATGTAGGACTTCTGAAGGTCTGATGCAGTCTTAAGTCGATCTCTGATTACTCTGATCTTCTCCTCAGTTTGCTGAACAATTTCGGGTCCAATCATCTTTCTTTAACCCACGTCATCCCAACACAATGGGGTTCTACATTTTCTGTTACACAAAGCTTCATATGGAGGCATCTCAATGCTTGATTGGTAGCTGTTGTTATAAGCAAACTCAATCAAAGGCAAGTGTGTATCCCAACTACCCTCAAATTCAATCACACAAGCCCGTAGCATGTCCTCCAAGATCTGAATTATCCTCTTAGACTGGCCATCTGTCTGTGGGTGGAATGCAGTACTGAAGTTTAATCTAGTTCCTAGGGCTCTCTGAAGACTACCCCAGAATCTAGAAGTGAACCTAGGATCTCTGTCTGATACAATGGATACTGGCACTCCATGAAGTCTCACAATCTCATCGATGTACAACCTGGCCAATCTGTCTAAACTGTAGTCCATTCAGACTAGCAGAAAATGAGTAGACTTAGTCAGTCTGTCAACAATGACCCATACTGCATCATAACTCTTCTGCGTCTTTGGAAGTCCCATCACAAAATCCATCGTTATTCTTTCCCATTTCCATTCTAGCACTGGTAGTGGATGTAACAACCCAGTGGGTACTTGAAGCTCTGCCTTTACTTGCTGACAAGTTAGGCATTTGGAAACAAACTCTGCCACATCTCTTTTCATACCCATCCACCAGTAATGCTCCTTTAACCCTCTATACATTTTTGTGCCACCAGGGTGCATGGCAAAAGGAGACTCATGTGCTTCCTTCAAAATGATCTGCCTCAATTCAACATCATTAGGAATACACATTCTGCCCTGGTGTAGCAGTAGACATCATTTCTGATTGAGAATTCTGGTTTCTTGCCCTGCCGGACTTCTTCCAACAGCTTCTAATATTTCTGATCATTCTGAGCAGCCATTCTGATCTGATCAATCAACACTGGTTGTATATGCCATGCAACTGTTGTCTGCCCATCATCATTCATCTCTAAGCTGGCATGCAATGATCTTAACTCATGTACCAAAGACAAAGGAGTAACCCGTAGACTTGCCATAGTCTTACGACTTAAGGCGTCATCCACAACATTAGCTTTCCCTGGCTGATAGTCTATCAGACAATTATAGTCTTTTATCAACTCTAACCATCTCCTCTGTCTCAAATTCAACTCTTTCTGAGTGCCCAAATACTTCAAACTCTTATGATCTGTGTAGATGTAACACTTTTCCCCATACAAATAGTGTCTCCAGATCTTAAGAGCAAACACTATAGCTACAAGCTCCAAATCATGTGTCGGATAATTTCTCTCATGCGGTTTTAGCTGGCGTGATGCATAGGCAATGACATTTCGATCTTGCATCAGTACACAGCCTAACCCATTATGAGAAGCATCACTATAAACTGTGTATTCTTTACTCGATGTAGGTAAATTCAGGACTGGAGCTTCAGTCAAACATCTTTTCAATTCATTAAAACTCTATTGGCATTTATCCGTCCACTAAAATTTTACATCTTTTCGGAGTAACTTAGTCAATGGAGATGCCAACACGGAAAATCCCTTTACAAATCTATGGTAGTATCCAGCTAAACCCAGAAAACTACGAATCTCTGTAACATTTCTGGGTGGCCTCCAATTAAGGACAGCTTCAATCTTACTTGGATCTACCTTGATGCCCTCTTCTAATACTACATGCCCCAAGAAGGATATCTCTTTCAGCCAAAATTCACATTTCGACAATTTGGCGTATAGCTGTTTCTCCCTCAAAGTCTGCAGTATAATCCGCAGATGTCTATCATGCTCTTCTGCATTCCTCGAATAGACCAATATATCATCAATAAATATCACAACAAACTGGTCAAAGTATGGTCTGAAGATAGTGTTCATCAGATCCATAAAAGCAGCCGAAGTATTAGTTAACCCGAATAGCATAACCAAAAACTCATAATGGCCATAGCGGGTTCTAAAAATAGTTTTAGAAATACTCTGCTCTTGTACTTTTAGCTGATAATAACCTGATCTCAGGTCAATTTTGGAGAACACAGCTGCACCCCTCAACAGATCAAACAAGTCATCAATGTGGGGCAATGGGTATCTGTTCTTTATTGTCACCTTATTCAACTGCCGATAGTCAATGCATAACCAGAGAGTGCCATCCTTCTTCTTTACAAACAATACTGGCGCTCCCCAAGGTGACACACTAGGGCGAATGAAGCCCTTGTCAAGCAACTCTTGCAACTGTACTTTCAATTCTTTTAGTTTTGCTGGTGCTATTCTGTATGGCGTTATGGAGATTGGGTCCATACCAATCATAACATCAATTTCAAACTGCACCTCTCTTTCTGGAGGTAATCCTGGCAATTCATCAGGAAACACATCCGAAAAGTCACATACAGTAGGGATGTCCCTTAGTGTTGGACTCCCCACTTGGGTGTCTATCACATGTGCCAAGTATGCTTCACACCCCTTTCTGATCATCCTTCTGGCTAGTGCAGCCGAAATGATGTTTGACAGCAGTAAATGCCTCTCCCCATGCATTACCACATCACCGTACAGAGGGAGACTAAAAGTGACTGGCTTCAGTCTATAGTCAATCATGGCGTGATGCCTGGCTAACCAATCCATGCCCAAGATGATATCATACTCTCTGAAGGGTATTTCAATCAAGTCTGACAGGAAAACATGTCCTTGGATCACCAAAGGACAGTCTCTATAAATTCTATTGACCCAGACCTCCTGTCCTAACGGACTAGTTACTAGCACTTCAAAACCCATTTGCACACATGGAACAGCAAGTGAACATACTATGCTAGCACTAACATATGAATGGGTTGAACCTGGATCAAACAATACAAATACTTCTTGATCAGAGATAGAGAATGTACCAGCTACCACATCGGAAGTCTCAGCCTCTTCTCGCTGTCTAATCGTGTAGACTCTGGCTGAAGCACTCTCTTGTGCTGATTGACCAACCGTACCCTGACTGCCTGAAGCAGTGCCTCTACCTCTGCCTTTTCCTCTGCCAACTGACTGTGAACCTCTGGGAGCAAGACTCTGAATAGATCCCTCGGCAGTAGTAGGAGCTAGATCATATCTCAGAGACGAAGCACTAGTGCAGTCTTTAGCTATATGGCCCTTGCCTCCACAGTTAAAACAGGCTCCAGTGGCCCAATAACATTCCCCCCCCCCCCCCCCCCATGAATCTTGCCACAAGTCTCACAGGGGCGGGCAGAATATGAACCCCTGCTCAACTGTTGACCAGACCTAAGGGGTCTCTGTCCAGAAAATCGGCCCCTTCCAAATCTTCCACCTCGACCCCTGCTGGGTCCACTAAATTTCTTCTTCTTCACAGAAGTCCCACCAGAACTCGACTCTACTGATTTTTCCCCCTTGTCTTTTTCTGATTTTTCAGCTTTTTCTGATTTTTCTTTTACTGGGGTTGCTTCTGATTCAATTCTCTCCAGCTCAAGTGCTTGAGACATAAGTTCTGAAAAATTGCTATGTTGGAATCCCACAACTGGCATCCTTATACTGGGCTTCAAACCAGTCTCAAACCTTTTGCACCTTGCCTTACTGGTGGAAAGGAGACTCCTAGCATAATGACTTAAGCAGGACAACTCCCTCTCATACTTTGCCACTATTCTGTTGCCTTATTTTAGACTCAAAAATTCTTGCAATTTCTGATCAACATATGCATCTAGGATGTATTTCTGTCTGAATTCTCTGATGAAGTCATCTCAGGTCAGCACTGGTGGTTCAGCCAAGTTGTGGGGGATGATCTTCCACCAATCATACGCATCCCTTTGTAGTAAAGACACAGAATATTCAAATTTCAATTCATCTTGGCAGTGCAGCTTCTTAAATACTCTGTCCATTCTTTCAAGCCATTGCTCTGCCTCTAAAGGATCCACTGTACCCTTAAATTCTGCAGCCCCATACTTCAGTAATTTATCATACTGTCTAGCCGGAGGCAGTGGTTGTACCACAGGTGTTTGGGGTGGAGCTTGAGCAGGCATACCCCCAGCCATTTGTTGAAACATCGTAGCCATCTGCTGTGCAAACTGTGCAGGAAACTGTGGCATTTGTGGGGCTGGTGCTACAGATCCACTAACATTCTGCAAAGCTGGGGCTTCCCCTTATGCCTCAGCTTCAACAGACTGCTCAACTGAGCGATCCCCTTCTTCCATCTCAGTCTGAAGTTAGGGTATATCCTGAACAAGTAACACAAGGAGATTTCCCTCCGTTAGTTCATATTCATGATGTAATGCACTGTATGTAACAATTATGGACATTGAGCAGTTGTACTTAACAAGAAAGACACAAATTCTCAAGTTAAAACATACTTCAAAAATTTTGCTCTGATACCACTAAAACATGTCACACCTTACCCCTCTATAAGGCATAACATGATCCCGTAGAATACCTAATGAAATACCGCACTTCATCTACCGATAACTCATTAAGTACCCTACAAGGGATTTTAAAACAATTTTCTTAATTTTGTTAAGTGGTGAGCATTTTCTAATAGGTGTTTAAAACATTTAATTGAAATTAAAAACTAGTTAAAACTTTTGGCCCATTTTATTTTTTCGCAAATTTTATAAAAATTTTGACAGAGTTTCGTTTATATTTTGAGAAAACAGTTCTTCAAATACCTGTAAAAAAGCACTTTCAAAAATTTTCTCAACCACTACTTCAATTTCACAATCAATCTCAATAATTTCTCAAATCTCAAATTCAACAGTCACCATTTCTCAATTTCCAAAGTTCAATCATCAGTAAAATGATATCTATCAATCTCATTCAAATTAAAATAAAACATTTCCATTCATTAAAGACAACAAACTATATATATATATACATCATACTAAAATCTACAGTATGAAAATTTCACTAAATTTTATTACAACTTTATACAAACTTTGTACAAACTGCTCAAGACCGATTTACGTGTCCATACATTTATGTGCAATACATACATCAAAATAAATATTTACAGGCAGGGTATAAATTATACTCGATAACTTTAAGCTGATAAATCCTCAATTCTCAGCAGTTCAGTCTGCTGCTCCTCTAGTCTCTATATCTGCGATAGCAATAAAAGCTATCGCTGAGTACTAGGACTCAGTGGTGCACAACATACTAAAACAATCTTTATGCAGAACTTAAATCACATTTATTTGAAAATTTGACTGAACATGAAAAATTAAATACAAATCATGTATTATGAGATTTTAATCCCAAACAATTTCATTTTGAAGTATCAAATCACATTTCATAAAACCCACAGTTAGTTCATGCCATTCGAAACAAATAGAATCTCAATAGCCAGAGGCTAAAGAGAAATCACATCACAAGGCTAGCTAGCTCAAATATATGGATATCCATTCACATCCTCTTCTACTGGCACACCTCAACACTTCTCCAGAGAAGGAATCAAAATTCGAAACAATTACCCCTACTAGTCGTGCTAGTGAGGTGTTCAAATATATGGTCATGACACTGTGGTTTCAAAACTCATCTTAACAATTTGCCAAATATTGTCATTTCAAATATACACAATAACTTTCACAATTTAAATCAAAATATCATAAATAAGGTCATAATAAATTTTCAACAATTCAAAGCAAAAGTAAAATGCATATTTCATTCACTTTATCAATAAGTTTTAAAGTATAGTGATGTTGTGCACAAACCTCAAGCGAGTCGCCTCTTGGCCTTGACTCGGTTCCTCGGGTTCTTTCTCGGTATTCTTTTCAACTGAAACACACAATTTTATAGTGTTTCAGTACCATAACTTAGCATAAATCCAAAAATAAATTTAACTTTACTTTTACCTAGCTCTAATGTGCTAAACTCGACGTTTTATAATTTTTGCGTTTCGGGTTACTATTCACTACACTATTAAAGTCAAATTATTGACTTTCTAAGGCTTAATAGGTATGGGAACTCCAACTTCACCCACATGCCACATTTTGGTCACCAAACTTGTTGGTTTTGGTCATTTTCTCAAAACTTAAGTCCTTTAGGTAAAATTACAAATTTTCAATTTTAGTGCCTTAGTGTCACGGGGCCACTTCCTAGCTTGGACAGTAGTCACTTCCTAGCTCGGACAGTAGTCCCGTGTGGCGCTTAGACTTCCACCCAATCTAGGCCAGCCTACTCGTATTCAAGGGTCTTTCCCCCTTATAAAGGATCTCAAGTGTTCTTATCAAGGGTCTTTCAAGTATCTAGCTCGATCATCGAGCCTTGATATTCGATGTAGCACGATGTCGCCCCTCATCGTGTACATCCTCAAGCATCTACCGAAAGCCTAGCAACAAGCATCGTCCGACAGCAAGGTAATAAGCAACATCCGACCGTTTGGCTGAACCCAAAGCCAATAGATATTCCCCTATACCGAGTAGCGTCATTGGCCCGTATACCGAGCAGCATCGTCGGTCTTATACCGAAACCTCGGGCCTAGGAGAGACGCGCACTACAAGCCCCTCGGCCTTGTAGTGTCCATGAAGCTCCTTCTTCATGGAGACACCGAGTCCCTATCTCTCGAGAGCCCGATGCCCGCCGCCTAGTACAATGAGTACGTAGGGAGCTCACTTAGAGTCACGCCCTTGCGCCAGTGACCCCGGGGATGGTGGAGAGCTTGACACCAAATTCGGCAACTAGCTGGGCCCGACCGTGCTCACCAGTGCCCAACTAGTCACACCCCCCTAAAGAGCATTAGGAGCATAGTGACCTCTGCCAGGAGGAGACATCAGTATGTCTCACCCATCACACCCCCCTGGACTATTCCATATTTATAAAAGTGTCCGCCAAACTTCTCATTCTCTTCAACTGTGCCCTTATACCATTTCATAGGCCTACGGCTTGGCTGGGTTGGCCAATCCTCGAGGGATAACGGGCTGTCCCCCTTACATTCTCCCCCACTTAGACAATCGATGTCCTCATCGATTTGCACCGAACACCTTCTATCGAACAAAGCTCTCCCCAAACATCTTGTGCCTCATCAAATCCTTCATCATGTCTGATTCTCGCATATTGATCTCCTGATTCCCTTATGTATCTTCATATGAACTTGTGTGTATCTTCTTACACCTTCTTTATATCATCCTTATGTTAGGATGGTGGCATGGTTGTCCCACTCGATCAGGGGCCCACTCGATCAATGGTAGAAGTGTCATATTCTTCCTTGTGACCTTCTCCTCCATGTAGATACTCGACACCCCTGTCGACTACTGCTGTTGTTACTGCGGCCTGGCATTCTAGTGAATTCTCACTTTAGTGGATCTGTTCAACCATCTGCATACTCCCCCACTTAATTCTTCACATCTCATGTTGTGATGGTTCTTCCGATGCTTCGTTTCTCCGTATTGTGCTTAACATGCCTCCGCATGAATCTCATTGGGCCTTCGTTAAGTCATTCTTGTGGCTTTTTCTTATGGTTGCGCCATCGTAAGTACCTCGCAAAATAATCACAATACCAAATAATAGTGTTATACATGAACTCAAGCATACATAAGTAATAATATTCCATTTCGGAGATATGCTATAATATTATAGTTGCCAAAGAAACAACATAGTCATCATGTAAATGAATGGAGAAACTTACACATTACCGATTTCGGGTATCACCCCGTTCCTCTCTGGAACTCGCATTATGCTCGTGAGACTCATTGCTCATGCTAGTTTTGCCCTCATTTCCTACTGCACACCCATTGTTCGTATACCCATCTCTTGATGCTACCGCTTATCGATGATAAATAATTCTCGGCTACCAATTGCTTCCGCTCGCCTCGTTCTCTTTCTGTTTGGTTTTGATTCATCTTGGGCACCACCAAGTGAGTTTTGCGTTCATGTTCTCTTGAGGTCTCCACCTTTTGCTACTTCTCGTCTTCCACTTGGAATGGGGTTAACATCTCGACGGGATACCATATTGCTCATGATTGCACTCTCCACCTGCAAAATTTCACAAGATTGCCTCGAGGGACTTCCCTTATTTCGCATGTTTCTCATTTTAGTTTCCTCGGTGAAAAACACATATACACGACTGCCACAGTCATCAAGCTCATCTCGTTATCGCAATCTAAATGCTTGGCCATCACAATTGCTTAGATTTCCCACAGATGTCTAGAACTCTATTTGACACCACTATCATCACAATTGTGATCCCAAGATCATTCGTTTGCCCATAACTCAATGTCACTTGACAAGTGCTTCATCATCTCTATGTATTCTCACTTCATAGGTATTCAAGGTGGCCTCAAGCTCTATTGGCACACCCAATTCATCGGGGAGTCATTACCCTCTCCTCAAAAGACTATATCTAATGAGGCGTGCAGCCCTCCCACATGTGGTATCACCACTTTTATCACAATGTGGCTCTGAACAGCACCATCTAGCATTTTAACATTGTTTTGGCAAGCTTTTCTCATGTAAGCTACCACCATCAGCATTATGACCTAGTTACCAGTACTAGGTATCCGAAACTTTTGAGTTTCATAGGGACATTCGGACTACCGTTAGCCAACGCATTTGGGCTACCATTTGCCAACGCAACTTAATAGTGCTTACACGCACAATTGGGCCTCCGCCCTTTCTCGTGTTACCACGAGCCAACTCGTTACCTCCAAAATGGGACCTTGGGTTTCATACCCTTTCTAGGCTTATCGTAAGCCAACTCAATTTCTACGTAATATGATTCGGGATCCACCTGTCCCTTTTCCGAATTTATCTCATAGCTGATTTTGCTTCAGCCGCTCATAGCATCAATCGCCTCGTAATTAAGTGGGATTCAATAGAATCCACACATAAGCCAAACTTGCCATCAATGGCACGCTACGATCGTCTCGTCTCAAGTTGCACTCTTAGCAACTGTTTCACTTTCTATGTTATCCATAGAATAGCAACATTCCTATTTCAAGGGACTCAATATATTTCTCATCCTTCATTTGAAGGTTATAGCAGCCAACCGCAATGGCATTCTCCAAGACGAAAACAACCGTCTCCATACCGATTAGGGTATTCCAACCCATCATTCTGAAGGTTCTCATAACCAACAAGTAGCTCCCGAATTCCAACTCTTACCCCAACTAGGGTAAGACACCATCTCAATGAGATACGCCAACAATTTCGTAACTCTTGGGGATAGCACACCCCATATCTCGAAAGACTTCCACAGTCTATTAACACTTCGCAGCTGTCTTATCAATCCTTGGGGCTTACCCATCCCCACACATCTCGAAGACTTTCCCAGTCTTTTAAGCAATCCCGAGTATTGTATCTCATCACCCGACAAGGGTCATTCACCATCTCAATGGCTTTAGGGCTACCAGTTGCCCCATATTTTCTAGTGTTTTCTCAATATCGATCGCCTCATTTTTATCCGACCAAAGTCTCAAATGATGTTACTTGCTTGGCAAATGTCATTTGCCAACTTCGCACACCGTTTTGCCCACGTTAGCATCCTTTGCATTGAGGAGCCCCAATTGGTGTACTGCACTCGCATACCACCTCTTCAGGGCTCAACAACATCAAGAATACTCATTTGCCCAACATATCCCTTATACGTTGTGCATGCCACAATATGTTTATGATAAGGACATCATGCCCTTCCCCCATTTTGGGGTTATATACTCCGCTCACCCTTTCTCAAGGTGAACACACGGTTAGCTTCCATCGCTTTGTTTAACAACTATCGCATTCCATCGTTTCTCATTATTTTCGCATCTCATGTGCATCGCACAACCAAAGGTTTCTCAAGGAAGGTATGGATTATTATCCATCTCGAGCACTGACCTTGCTCTGATACCAACTGTCACGGGGCCACTTCCTAGCTTGGACAGTAGTCACTTCCTAGCTCGGACAGTAGTCCCGTGCGGTGCCTAGACTTCCACCCAATCTAGGCCAGCCTACTCGTATTCAAGGGTCTTTCCCCCTTATAAAGGATCTCAAGTGTTCTTATCGAGGGTCTTTCCCGTATCTCAGCCCGATCACCGAGCCTTGATATTCCTTGTAGCACGATGTCGCCCTTCATCGTGTACATCCTCTAGCATCTACCGAAAACCTAGCAACGAGCATCGTCCGAAGCAAGGTAATAAGCAACATCCGACCGTATGGCTGAACCCAAAGCCAATCAAGAATATTTGTTCCCCTAACTGAGTAGCGTCATTGGCCCTTATACCGAGCAGCATCGTCGGTCTTATACCGAAACCTCGGGCCTAGGAGAGACGCGCACTACAAGCCCCTCGGCCTTGTAGTGTCCATGAAGCTCCTTCTTCATGGAGACACCGAGTCCCTATCTCTCGAGAGCCCGATGCCCGCCGCCTAGTACAATGAGTACGTAGGGAGCTCACTTAGAGTCACGCCCTTGCGCCAGTGACCCCGGGGATGGTGGAGAGCTTGACACCAAATTCGGCAACTAGCTGGGCCCGACCGTGCTCACCAGTGCCCAACTAGTCACACCCCCCTAAAGAGCATTAGGAGCATAGTGACCTCTGCCAGGAGGAGACATCAGTATGTCTCACCCATCACACCCCCCTGGACTATTCCATATTTATAAAAGTGTCCGCCAAACTTCTCATTCTCTTCAACTGTGCCCTTATACCATTTCATAGGCCTACGGCTTGGCTGGGTTGGCCAATCCTCGAGGGATAACGGGCTGTCCCCCTTACACTTAGGTTGCACTATTCCATTGGTCATTTTACTGTTAGAATTTGGCAAAACTTTGTTCATAGAAAATGTTCCCTAATGTCTTAAGTTTATTCTCCTTTTTGAATTACTCCAATTGTAGTTTCGTAGCTCAAGTTATAGCCATTTGAACCATGGCTGCCGGATTGGACTCAACCCAGAATTCTGGGTAATTTTTGGTGCTGGCAGTTTTGGGTCACCAACTTGGGGTGGCCAAATGACTTGGTTAATGGCATAATTTTGGTTTGTGTTCTTCATGAAAGTTTTAGGTATATATCTCATCTAACAACTGGTAAAATTTCAGGTCATTTAGACCTGCCTAGCTCGAGTTATAGCGAAATGAACAAACACTGTTGATTTGGTCAATTTGTACAGAGGTAGACTGTGATTTTTCAACTTTGGTCAATTTGTTCACTAGGTTTTAGTCACTTTTTGGGCATGCTTCCTAAATGAAAATTGTGTTATTTAGTGTCTATTTTCATCCCCAATTGGTCTCATACCAATTGGACTTGTAAAATTTCATTTTTGGTCCCTCAAAGGAAATTTGGTCATGCTGCATACTCCATCCGAATTTGGCCTTAACTCCAACCATTCCAACACACTTCATTTGGTCACAAATGACCATTTTCACTTCACATTAGGTCAAATATATCATTTACAAGTTTCTCCCATTTTTGTCTCTAAACCCTAATATCCAAAACCCTAATTCACACTAATTGTTGCATTTAACCACTTCAATGCTTTTAACTATAATCACTCATTTAATTAAGGTTCATATACTCCTTCCAACCCATCAAACCATGCAACAATACCCTCATACCCAAGCTGGCTGAAAATCGTTCTTAGTCCCTCTACAAATTTTTCTTTTCATTTTAAATTTATTTACAAGTAAATCAAGCTAAAAACACAACAAATAAATCTCAAACTTTCAAATTGATGTGCTTGCCTCACTTGAATTTGAATTCTCTAAGTTTCCTCTTCTTTTCTTCTTTTTTTGATGACCAAGCTTCTTCTAAAGTGACTAAAACAAGCTCTAATGAGGTTTTTATAGAAGTGATTAAGGTTTAATGAAGGATTGTAAGCTTGAGAGCAAGCTTTAATGGAGGACTTTTCATGGGGATGGGAAGGAGAGTGGGGTGGCAACTTGATAAGGAAGAAGACTTTTTATCTTTTTTTTTTCTTTTCTTTTCTTTTCTTTTTATCTTATGGAAGACCATAAATTCCAATTAATTAAATATATTAATTATTATTTTTATGGCATCATGCATGATGTCATGCATGATGTCATCACCTTTTTAACTTTTTCATTTTCTTTTTTTTTCTATTTATTTTGCTATTAGTTCTTTAATTTAATTCCCGACTCCGAAGTTTTCTTTTCTCCGATTTTATTTGACAGTTAGGTCAGGAGTCAGCTCTCGGGGTCAATTGACCAAATTGCTCTTCGCCGGTTCATCCCGGTTTGCAATTAATTCAATATTTCTTCCGGCTCCCTGACCTAATTATTTGACTGGCTTAACAGTTCTTTTTCATGATTTTCTCTTTTCCACTGTGTTCATAAGGGTCCTAAGGACCGCAGCGTCATATTTTACGATTCAAAATTTGAGTTTAAATCGACTTCGCAATCGTTCCTGAGAAGGTCACCCATCGCTGTGACTCTCGGCTCATTTAACTTCTTATGTTTTGTTTTTCTTATTTATACTTAACTAATTGACAATTACTAATTATTTGTGTTTATGGCTTATCTAGTTGTCATAAGTGTGGTCCTAATCCCCTTAATTGTCCGGACTGACACCGGTCACTAGAACAGTGAAATATACCAGGCTATACAAATATGGGTGTTACAGATTTGAACTTTTCCAATGCAAAAACAACTACTACGAATTCTTTTTTAATAGTTGCATAATTGATCTGAGCCTCATCCAGTGTTCTACTAGCATAATAAATAGCATAAGCCTTTTTCTCCTTTCTTTGGCCAAGGACAGCTTCAATTGCATAGTCGCTAGCATCACACATGATTTCAAAAGGAAGACTCTAATCAGGTGGTTGCATGATCGGTGCAGTAATAAGAGCTTCCTTTAACCTGCAAAAGGCATTCAAGCACTCTTGGTCAAATACAAATAGTGTATCATGGCTTATTAAATTAGACAAAGGTTTAGCTATTTTAGAAAAATCCTTAATAAAGCACTTGTAGAACCCAGCATATCCTAAAAAACTTCAAACTCCCTTGACATTGGTTGGAGGGGGCATCTTTTCTATGACTTCAACCTTAGCTTTATTCCCCTATTAGATACCAAATGTCCAAGCATTATCCCTTCCTGAACCATGAAATGACACTTTTCTCAGTTTAAAACTAAGTCAGTGTCTGCACAACACTACAAAACTTTGGAAAGATTAGCCAAGCAATTTTCAAATGAAGATCCATAAATAGAAAATTCATCCATAAAAACCTCCATTATATCTTCAATGAGATCTGGGAATATTTCCATTATACACCTTTGAAAGGTGGTTGGTGCATTACATAGCCCAAATGACATTCTTCTATAGGCGAAGGTTCCATATGGGCAAGTGAAAGTAGTTTTCTCTTGATCATTTGGATGGATAGGGATTTGGAAAAATCTCGAATATCCATCTAAATGGCAAAAATGAGAATGCCTAGATAGTCTTTCTAACATTTAATCAATGAAGGGAAGTAGAAAATGATCTTTTCTAGTGGCATTATTCAATTTTCTGTAATCTATACATATTCGCCAACTAGTCACTATTCTGGTGAGAATTAATTCATTATTTTCATTTTTAATCACTGTCATTCCCCCTTTTTTAGGGACAATATGCACTGGACTGACCCATGTACTATTTGAGATAGGATGTATTATTCTTGTATCAAGCAACTTTAAAATTTCCTTTTTTCATACCTCTGATGTTCAATAGATGGCTTGCAATTTTCCTCCAAGATAACTCTATGCATGCAAAATTTTGGACTTGTTCCCTTAATGTCATCTATTGTGTATCCCAAAACCTTCCTATATTGCCTCAACACTCTTAACAACTTATCAAGCTCTATAGTGCTCAAATTTGCATTTATAATTACTGGATAAGTGTCATTGGGGCCAAGATATTCATACCTGAGTTGAGAAGGAAGTTGCTTAAGTTCTACCATAGGTGCATCTTCTTCCTTGAATGATGGTTGCTTAAATTCAACTTCTTCCTCCTGTGTAATTTGAAAAGCTGATGCTAAGGTAAATGGTGGACTGCTCTCTAAGTGTTGAGCAAATGCATCCACACTAGGATTATCATGATCTATGCTTCCTCCATGAACCAAGCAATTTTCAAGTGGATCTTTCGGATATCTGTTTCTGAAATGCTCCTCAACAAGCTCATCAATGATATCAAATCTCAAACAAGAATCAGCTTCAGAATGATGTTTCTTCATGGTGTTATTAATATTGAAAACCAATTGATCTTCACCAACTCTAAAAGTCAATTTTTAACTTTTGACATCAATTAATGCTCTTACTGTAGCTAGAAAAGGCCTCCCAAGAATAATTGGAATATTAGCATCATCTTCCATGTCTAGAATGACAAAATCAACTGGTATGTAGCACATTCTCTAAAATTCTCTCTGGATATTTAATTGATCTGTCAGCTAGCTATAGAAAAATGTGGGTTGGCATAAGATTCCCCATGTTGAGCTTTTCATATATGGAGAGAGGCATAAGGCTAACACTAGCCCCTAAATCACATAAAGCTTTTGTAGAACATGACTCTACAATGTGGCATGAAATTGAAAAACTTCCTGGATCTTTAAGCTTGGGAGGAAGTTTCCTTTGGAGTATGGCACTACACTCTTCTATTAGGGCCATAGTCTCATGATCTTCAAGTCTCCTCTTGTTTGAAAGTATTTCTTTCAAAAATTTTGCATAAGAAAGCATTTATGAAAGAGCATAAAGGAAAGGTACATTTATGTACAGTTACTTCAAGACTTCCAAAAACTTCCCAAATTGCTTATCAAGTTTGGCTTTCTGAAATCTTTGTGTAAAAGGAAGTTGTGGCTTGTATGATCGGTGGTTGCATGATCGGTGTAGTAATAAGAGCTTCCTTTAACCTGCAAAAGGCATTCAAGCACTCTTGGTCAAATACAAATGGTGCATCATGGCTTATTAAATTAGACAAAGGTTTAGCTATTTTAGAAAAATCCTTAATAAAGCACTTGTAGAACCCAGCATATCCTAAAAAACTTCAAACTCCCTTGACATTGGTTGGAGGGGGCATCTTTTCTATGACTTCAACCTTAGCTTTATTCCCCTGCTAGATACCAAATGTCCAAGAATTATCCCTTCCTGAACCATGAAATGACACTTTTCTCAGTTCAAAACTAAGTCAGTGTCTGCACAACACTACAAAACTTTGGAAAGATTAGCCAAGCAATTTTTAAATGAAGATCCATAAATAGAAAATTCATCCATAAAAAACTCCATTATATCTTCAATGAGATTTGGGAATATTTCCATTATACACCTTTGAAAGGTGGCTGGTGCATTACATAGCCCAAATGACATTCTTCTATAGGCGAAGGTTCCATATGGGCAAGTGAAAGTAGTTTTCTCTTGATCATTTGGATGGATAGGATTCCCCATGTTGAGCTTTTCATATATGGAGAGAGGCATAAGGCTAACACTAGCCCCTAAATCACATAAAGCTTTTATAGAACATGACTCTACAATGTGGCATGAAATTGAAAAACTTCCTGGATCTTTAAGCTTGGGAGGAAGTTTCCTTTGGAGTATGGCACTACACTCTTCTATTAGGGCCATAGTCTCATGATCTTCAAGTCTCCTCTTGTTTGAAAGTATTTCTTTCAAAAATTTTGCATAAGAAAGCATTTATGAAAGAGCATAAAGGAAAGGTACATTTATGTACAGTTACTTCAAGACTTCCAAAAACTTCCCAAATTGCTTATCAAGTTTGGCTTTCTGAAATCTTTGTGTAAAAGGAAGTTGTGGCTTGTAAGGCTCTGGAGGTATATATTTCTCTTTTTTCTCCTCAACCTCCTCTTTACTTTTCTTGAACTCTCTTCTTTTTCATTTTCTAGCTTTTCACCCTCATCAACTTCTTTCTCAATTTCTCTCTTCTCACTTTTTTCACACTTTTCATTGTTTACTACCTTCCCTCTCCTTAATGTGATGGCTTGACAATGTTCTCTTGGATTTTCCAGCTGACTTGGAAGCTTTCCCAAAGACTTAGTACCTAAAAAGGATGCTTGCTGTGTAATTTGGTTCTCTAACATTCTGTTATGTGTCTGCAGTTGCTCCAATCTTACTTTCATCTCTCTCATTTCTTCATCATGCTTCTGTGGTAAAACCTTGCTCTTGCTGTCTTGGTGGAGGTGCAGGATTTGTGTTCCTTTGCTAAAATCCAGGCAACTATTGCCTATTCTGCTGATATGAATTCCCTTGTTGTTGTGGCTGAAAATTCTAACTTGGCCTTTAGTTTTTCTGATTTCCCCATGAAAAATTGGGACAGTTTATCTAGGTTGGATTATATGTTTGAGAATATGGGTTGCCCATCTGCTTGTTTCCATAGTTCCCCACATAGGCAGCTTGTTCACCAAAATTTGCTCCACAGCTATTAGTTCCTTCTGCATAAGCAACTTGTTGAGAATTTCTAAAGGATGATGAAGTAACCAGCATGCTTAAATCTTCCATTTTCTTTCCCAAGACATTTGTACATGCATCAAATTTGGTGTTGATCATATTGAACGGATCAAGATCATACATTCCAGCAACTTGTCTCTTTTGTGTTAGAGCTGGCCCTCTTGGACTACTCCAAAGATGATTGTTCTTTGCAATTTTCTCCAATAACTCATAGGTTTCATCTTCATGCTTCATAATGAACTCTCCACCTGTTTGAGCATCAATAATCCCTCTAATAGCAGAAGTGACATTTGTATAAAAATTCGGATTTATCATTCATTTTGGAATGGCATGATGTGGACATTGTCTCTCCAACTCCTTCCATCTCATCCATGACTCATAGAGGGTTTCATCTTCTCTTGGCCTAAAAGCTGTTATTTGATTCCTTAATTCTTGTGTTTTTCCAGGTGGAAAATATTATGCTAGAAATGCATCAATGAGCTGCTCCCAATTTGTAATTGAATTATGAGATAGAGAATCAAGTCAATCCAATGCTCTATCTTTCAAAGAGAATGAAAACAATTCAGCCTTGCTGCATTATCTGATACTCCAGGTTGCTTTTGCATATCACAGATCATAGCAAACTTCTTAAGGTGAGTGTGAGGATTTTCTGAAAGATGACCCCCAAATTGAGAATTATGAATCATTTGTAGTACTCCAAAATCCATCTTATAGTTGTTTGCATCTATCCTTGGTCTTGCAATACTTTCTCTCAAATCATCAAAATGAGGGAATGCATGATCCATCATACTTTTATTAGGCACATTATCATTGACAACTTCTTCCACTCGAGCTTTATTTTCATTATTTTTATTATTTTCGGCATTACCACCACCAATTCTAACTCTTTCTTTAGCCATTTCTAGTTCAATTTCAGCTACTCTCAAAGCTTCTTTTTCTCTTCTGGTTTCTTTCTTGTTAGCTCTATAAAACTTCTAAATTTCAGGATTGTATAAGAGAGATGTGTCACTTTTGCTTTTGGTTCTTCTCATAAAAAATAAAAAAGGTATCTAAAAAGAACAAACAAACACGAAATGAAAAGATAATAAAAATAAAACTATAAACAACTAAAATAATCAAGAATTCAATCTTAAACAAACAATGCCCAGGCAACGGCGCCAAAAACTTGATGTGGCCCAACTGTAAGTGCGCAGGTCGCATAAGTAGCATAGAAAAAGATATCGTTCCTACGAAGAGTTGTGTTAGTGATTGAATTATTGATGTAAAATTAACTGGTTATAGTTAAATTTAAACTAAAAAGGTAATAAAAGGAAGAGAATGGAATTTTAAAAGTATAATTGCAATTTCAACTAAGAAATAACCTAAATGGGAATCCAACTATGTTTATAAGAAATAAACCCTACAAAATTAAGTGTGGCAAAAATTTAATTGATAATCAATAAAACTCAACTAACAATCAATGATAATAAAATGGTTCCGGAGTTTAGGGGTTCATATTCAAGCTAAATTGGGATTTTAAATTGGTTATCCAAACTCATGGGAATTATGGGTTTTAAGAAGATTAATTCTTAAATCCTTTGAATACCCTTTTGAGTGAGACAAAGAGTGTTCTAATTAACTCAATCCTACTTTCATGGAGTTGAAATTAATTAAAACCCATTAAGTTCCTTAATCAATCTATTAATCCTCTTAATCCTTAGTCTATTTCTAGATCCAAGATAATTAAGTCCAATTTCTTGATTATCTATCTCAACGTTTTCTCCTTTCGGTGCTTCAACCAAAGATTATGAACATTACTTAATGGGATCCTACACTAAGTATGTCATTGAGCACACAAGAAATGGATGAAACCTCATAAAAATCATATAATATGGATTACCCAATTAAAATCCACAAAATATCTTAAATATTACATAGCCAAACTCCAGAATCCTTGAAAACTACTCACTACCCATATTTAATACAAAAGATTCCAAGCAAATATGGAAATAAATCTGGAAAATAAACAAAGAACTAAGAAACCTAGTAAAAGAAAGGTAGAAAATGGTGAAGAAAAGAAGAAATTTCCAAATCTGGTGCAGGAGCAAAATGCTGGCTGCTTACTCTCCCTTGCCTTTTTCTGTGTCTTTTTCTCTTCCTCTATTTTTCTGTCTATCTAAATGAGGTAAAAAAAAACTCCCTATTTATATTCTCTGACAAAGAAAACCCTAAAATGGTGTGTGAGGTAATTGATTCACATGGGAGAATCTTTTCTTTCCAGCTCATTTATGATGAAATGCGCAGGTCATGCAAGATTTTGTGCAAATCTGGCAGCTACAAAGGCTTCCCGTGAGGTTGCATAAGTTATGCGGGCTGTCTGTGCAAGTTTCTACATGCTTTGAACCCTCTCATGAAAGTGCATAACTGGACTGCACAGGTTATGCGGCAAGTTATACAAGTTTTGGCCATCTGGAAATTCCTTCCATGAAGCTGCATGAGGAGCTGCACAAGTTGTGCAGTCAGTTGTGCAAGTTTCAGCAGTTGCAGTCTCTTCCGTAAAGCTGCATAAGGGAATGCGTGAAAGTGCATAAGTTATGCAACAGGTTGTGCAAGTTTTGATTGGTGTAAGGTCTCCTCTGTGAAGCTGCATAAAGAACCTGCATAAGCTATGCATCAAGTTGTGCACTTTTCGACAGATATTCAATTTCTTCTAATTCCTAAGCAAAAACTGCACAAGTTATGTAGCAAGTCATACGGATTTCGACAACTTCACAATTTTTAATTTTCAAGCATCATTTTAGTACTTTTGGATATGAAAATTACTCCTCACTTGCACAATTACTTTTTAGTCCCTCAAAAATATCATTTTATCTACAAAGCAAAAGTAAAATTACAAATTAGTCTAAAAATTGACAATTATGTAAAATTAACTAAATGACTAATAAAATTAATTAAATATGACTAACAAATCAATAAAATGACCATGAAATCTAACTTAATTAACTATGTAAAATGTATGTATCATGTACACATATTTTATTTTATATAAATAATTTTAATTAAAATTTAAGACTCAAATTTGAAATTTTATAATTTTAAAAAGTAACTACAATACTGTTAAACTAAAATTCATCGGTATCTAACTTTTTTTTTATTTGTTATGTGCTCCACTTACTTCAAAGGACTCGTTGAAATGCACGAGTTAGTTATTTAATATATATTATATTATTATTAAATCAAATCACTTTAAATTTTTATTTAATTATACTAATAAATGATATAATATGTAAAATTAATGGAGATTTTGTTAAAAAATTCATCCAAATTTATGAAATTTTAATAGGCTAATTCTTTTTTTTTATTAAAATTGCAAAACATTAGCATCTTGTATCAAGTTTCATGTATATTTCATATAACGTATTAACATAATCTTTTCTTGTATGATAAAAAAAACTAATAAAGTGGTCATTATATATACAACAATGCAAATAATAAATTATATAAATAAAAATTAAATAAAAAATTATTATCATATTGTATAAAAATAAAAATAAAATAAGAAAAAATCTTGTGTATATATATAATTTAAGAAAAAAAAAAAAACAAAACAAAAAAAAAAAAAAAAAAATCAAATAAAGGACGATAATTGAATTTTTATAACATTATAGCCACAAAAATTAATATAAATAGAACATATGTAATAGGAAGAAAAAATTTTTGGTTGTTTATATTCACAAGGGTAAGGGCAAAAATTAAAACAGAATTGAAAGAAATTATTATTATTATTATTATTATTATTATTATTAGTATTAGTATTAGTATTATTATTATTATTAAAAACCATTTAATTAAATGAGAAATGTTGATCAAATTAACTTTTAAATTAAATATTTCAATATAAATAATTTTTGAATGAACGACCAGAAATATAATTAGCTTGGAATTGGAATTAGAATGGGAATGGGAATGGGAATGGATCAGGATTGGTCCGGTCCGGTGTTGATTAAAATCTAACCATAAACGGAAACAAACAGGTTTTAAATCGAAAATGGCCCCCAATTCCGCATCCCATTTTCTATGAACGGACGAAGCATCTCAACATCGATTACCATGTTCTACAAGATCAAATGCTCGAGGGCTTTATTCAACCTTCGCATCTTTCTTCCGAACAATTTGCTGATCTCTTCACAAAATGCCTCAGTAGTCCACTCTTTGGTGCTTTTGTTTTCAAGCTGGGATTGGACGAATTCCTTCATTCACCCATCTCCAGTTTGAGAGGGGGATGAAGACAATAATGGCTACTGCAGTAAAACGGTGTGCTGAGGTGCAACAAGAAAGGCAAAGCAAAGTTAATTTATTCAGAGCAAAACGGTGCGTTACACCAACTGTTGAACGCATGCGAAGGTAGATTGAATAAAAGACTTAGTTGACAGCTGTAATTGAGTAATTCGGTGGTTCTCTGTAGTAAATTGACGGGAACAATTATTCTTGTACATATATGTAGGAGTGTTGCAGAACATTTTGATCAATGGAATACAATGAGATTTTCTCTAATTCATTTCTTCTAGTTCTCCGATTACTTGATTTCTTCTTAGATTCTTCAAATCGTTCAATAATTTATCCAATATTTTAAATTAAAATATTAATTTTTTAAAAAATAATTTTAAAAAGAAAATTTTTGGTTAACAGGAGTAGACTCAAATAAATCATTTTTCATTTTAACCATATAAATTATTAAATTAAAATTTGATTTTATGAGTTATTTAAGTCTGAATATTTTAATTTAAATAAATAGTTTGAGGGGTTAAAAATTATCTCAAGTTAAGTTGTTTACATATCAAATAAGATATTAATCAGTAGCTACCTTGTTGAGTTAATTCTTAATATGTGGCAATGTGATGTTGTAAAATAAAATAATCAGATCTGTTTAACATTACTATTAAAATTATTGTTTAGAAAAATATATTTTTAAATATATTAGTTATAGAATATTAAAATATTATTTAAAAATAAATTTGATATATTTTAAAATAAAAATATTAAAATAATAAAATTATTTTTTATAAATTATTATTTTTAATAATATTTAAAATAATTTTTTAAAAAATATTTTTTAACCTCTAAAATTCAATATCAAACATATTTAAAGTCTCTTATTTATGTATAAATGATAATAACTCACTATTGATTACTCAATCCATTAAGCTCTAAATAAAAATTGGCAATTTTAAATAAATATTTATTTTAAATCCACACAAATTTAAATGGCTACTTTTTATAATAAAAAAAAAATAATGCCATGATCTTAATTTTTGTTTCAGGCTTATAAAAGAGAAAAGGAACTCAAACTACAGATTTAACCCAAATTAAAAGGTGCTATCAGACAAAACTTGCAGGTGCTGTCTTAGCCGCAAATGGGACAGAATGACATCACATCTTATCTTTTCGCCCTCAACGTTATAGAAATTAAAAAAATAATTATAAAAATTATAGACTAAATATATTTATATTTTATTTATAATTAGAATTATTAATAAATTATTAATGAAATTTTTTTTATTTTTAAATTTTAGTGTAAGTAATTTTTATTAATGAAAAAAATATTATTATTAAATTTATTGATGAATTATTTTATAAATAAATTAGAATTTTTTTTTAGATTATTTTGTAAAAAATTATATGCTTATAAGTTATAGACTAATTACTAACAATATGTTTCGTTGATAATTACCGATGATAATAAGTTATTGTATATAATTATCCATAATAACTTTTCATTGTTAATTTTTACTTTATATTTTTTAATTTAATTTAATTTTTTAATTTAATATAATTTAAATTAACTTTTAAATTTAATTTAATTTAATTTTAATTTAATTTAAAATTTTAATTTAATTTAATTTTTATCTTATTTTTAATTTTTAAAACTTTTTACTTTTTTAAATTAAATATTAGTTATTAATTATTTTAATTTAAATATAAAATTATTTTTTAATTTTTTAAGTTTAAATTATTTAAAAAAATTTACTAGTAGGGCCCAAAATAGGCCCCACTTAGTGGCTATGCCATAATTTTCTTATGTTGAGGAGTGTCTTTTCTATTATAGAGAAACTTGTTCCTCTTCTATCTATTCACAAACGATGTGAAAATTTCACACTTTTTGTGATTTACCGACAAATTACCAACTAAATATGGTTCGTTGATAATTACCGATGAAAAATTTTCATACGTATTTATTTTAAAATTTTATTTTTTATTTTCTTTTTAATATTACCTACAAAAAACGAATTCATTGGTAATTACTAACGAATAATTTTCGTAGGTAAAATTTTTTATGCTTTTTAAAATTTTTTATTTCTATTTTTTTCTTAGTATTACCGACTAAATATAGTTCGTTGATAATTACCGACAAAAAAATTTCACAGGTAAAATATTTTAAGCTTTTTAAAATTTTTTTTCTATTTTCTTCTTAGTATTACCGACTAAATATGTTTCATTGGTAATTACCGACAAAAAATTTTCATAGGTAAAATTTTTTAAGCTTTTTAAAATTTTTTGTTTCTATTCTCTTCTTAGTGTTACCAACGAAAAATTTTCGTAGGTAAAATTTTTTAAGCCTTTTAAAATTTTTTATTTTTATTTTCTTCTTAGTATTACCAACTAAATATGGTTCGTTGGTAATTACCGAAGAAAAATTTTCATAGGTAAAATTTTTCTTTTCTATTTTTTTCTTAGTATTACCGATTAAATATGGTTCGTTGGCAATTACCAACGAAAAATTTTTGTAGTTATTTATTTTAAATTTTTATTTTTTATTTTTTTCGTAATATTACCTACAAAAAATGAGTTCGTTGGTGGTTACTGAAGAAAAATTTATATAGGTAAAATTTTTTGAGTTTTGGAATTTTTTTAATTTTTTTTTAATATTACCGACTAAATACGAATTAGTTTGTAATTACCAATAACTCTTTTCACTGGTATTTTTTTTTGTCGCTAATTTTGCTGCCAATAGTAGACGTCACTTTTACCTATGAAATTGTGTCATCAGTAAAGGGTTTGTCGGTAATCGGTCGGTAATTTGATCGGTATAAATTAATTTAAATTTTATTTCTCTTTTTCATCGGTAAAGCATCGGTAAATCATTGGTAAATTGCCAACGAAATTCTATAGTCGATAATTTTCGTAGTTATTTTTTAAAATTTCTTATAGTGCGAATAGCATTTGGCATTATTCAACTAACAACCAATTAACTCTTAGATAACCATATAGTTATGCTAAATACTTGTACAAGCTAAAGAAATTTGGACACTTTATTCTAAATCCTTAAGTTCAAAATGAACTGCAGGAGGCTTCCAATTTTACGTTAAAGATTCGAGGCTTGAATGAAAGAGGCTTCCTACTCTTAGTAGCTTGCTCAAAGCCATAAGCAATCTCTATTAATTTTGGCTCTGTACCCTTTAATCCTCCAAAGCAGATGTCAAAGGGCACCCCCTTAGTGTCATACCCAGCAAGAACAGTGATTCCTGAATATCCTACGATTGCAAGAATAGTTGAGATATCTGAGCTCCTTCTCAAATCATATGGAGTCACTAGTGCATCTAGTTTATGCTTCCTCACCAATTCCTCCAATCCATTTCTTAAAAGTTTGTTTAGATTGCCACTGCTAGCTTCGATAGTTTGTCAGCTTCCTTCAAAGATTCAGCAGCTTCAAATGTGTATTGACCATATTCCTTGGTCTTTTCCTGCATAGCTATTAAAAAAAATGCAACCACATTATGTAATCTACCAAGGATTGCACATTGAAATAAAATCAAATATTTTATTGGAGGAGGAGTATTTTAGTACCTATTTTTGAAAATAAGAGAGACGTACAGAGATGCTCAAACTATCGAGAAATTAAACTCTTGAGCCATACTATGAAGTTATGGGAGAGAGTTGTAGAATATCGACTATGTCATGACACTTCTATCTCTCCCAATCAATTTGGTTTCATGCCCGGTCGTTCAACTATGGAAGCGATCTTTCTCATTAGAAGCTTGATGGAGAAATATAGAGATGTGAAGAAAGATCTACATATAGTTTCTGTCGATTTAGAGAAGGCTTATGATAGTGTTCTAAGAGATGTCTTATAGAGAGTGTTAGAACAAAAGAAGGTATCTATTAGGTACATACAAGTATTGAAAGATATGTATGAAGAAGTAACTACTATTGTGCGCATAGTGGGAGAGGACATAAGAGATTTTTCTATCTCAGTTGGATTACACCAAGGTTCAGCTATAAGTCCATACTTTTTTACATTAGTTCTAAATGAATTGATAAAACATATACAAAAGAGTATCTCTTGGCGCATAATGTTTGTAGATGATATAGTTCTAATAGATGAGACAAGAGAAGGAGTCAATAAAAACCTAGAGCTGAGAATTACTCCAGAGTCAAAGGGCTTTAAGTTAAATAAAACGAAGACAAAATACATGCATTGCAAGTTTAGTGAATGCCAAACTAGTGATAGGGAAGGAGTTAGTTTGGATGGAGTGGTATTGCCTCAAAGTAATCACTTTAAATATCTTGGCTCAATCCTTCAAGTAGATGGGGGATGTGATGAGAATGTGAGTCATAGGATTAAAGCCGGATGGTTAAAGTGAAGACTTGCCACTGGAGTTTTATGTGATCGCAAGATTCCCAATAAGTTAAAAGGAAAATTTTACCGTACAGCCATACAATCGGCCATGTTGTATGGTAGTGAGTGTTGGATAATGAAGGAGTCGTATGTGTCTAAGATGAGAGTTGCGGAGATGAAAATGCTAAGATGGATGAGTGACCATACTAGACTAGATAAAGTCCATAATGAGAGTATTAGAGAAAAGATAGGAGTGGTGCCAATTGAGGATAAGTTGAGAGAAGGGAGATTAAGGTGGTTTGATCATGTGAAGCATAGATATACGGAGGGTCCAGTTAGACAAATAGAGCACAATGGGTTAGAGGATAGAAAGAAAAGAACGGGTAGACCTAAACTGACTTTGAGGAGAGTAGTACAACATAACCTAGAAGCATTACACATTTCCAAGGATTAACCCAAAATCATTTAGAGTGGAGAAAGAGAATCCATATAGCTGATCCCAAATAAATATTTGGGATAAAGGCTTAGTTGAGTCAGTTGAGTAGAATTGTAATGGCCCGGCCCACTAGTGATATTATCCGCTCTGGGCCGAAGCCCTCACGGTTTTAAAATGCGTCACTAGGGGTTACGAACCACCAACTTATTAACCCAGCATCTCTCCCGTGTTTTGTCGATGTGGGATTTGCCTAGGGTGTTACAATCCACCCCCCTTATGGGACTCAGCGTCCTCGCTGAGGTTTGCCCCACCATCGTTCAAGGTTGCACGCGGAGCAGCTCTGATACCACAAATGTAATGGCCTGGCCCACTAGTGATATTATCCGCTCTGGGCCGAAGCCCTCACGGTTTTAAAACGCGTCACTAGGGGTTACGAACCACCAACTTATTAACCCAGCATCTCTCCCGTGTTTTGTCGATGTGGGATTTGCCTAGGGTGTTACAAGAATTCCCCACTTACCAAGTTGGAGAATTTCTTATTGAAGGTAATGAGGCATGCTAAGGCTCGCACTGGGGATTTCACTAGTTGTTTTAGGTATGCATTTATTGCTGGCTTAAACTTGGCCACAAGTGCAATTTGTTCACCAATTCCAGTGACATTTAGGATCTCATCAATATTTGAAATTTCCAAATAATTTATCAGAATAGCTCCTTTTCCCCTTTTTTTTGATTGTCACAGAAATGTTTCATCAAGTTATGCTTATCAAAATTAAACCAATTCTCTAGTAGATTATTTAAACTAGTATGATGAAAGTTTGTTTCTATTACCTTAGTGTGTCGAAGTGGTGCTCAAAAGCTCGAGTTAGAATAGATCCCTCATCTATTATTCTCTTTCCACACACACACACACACACACACACACACACACATATATTTTTCTAAGACCCATTCTTTTGGTAAAGTTATGTCTTTCCATTGAATAGATCTAAATTACAGTGATTGCTTTTGAAAGATCAGTTTGTAAAAGCAATTTTTCTCCTTTTTTACTTTGAAACTTATGTTTTGTAGCAAAAGCAGAAATCATGGCTTTGTAATGTATTTTGTAAATTAATGCAAGAGGAATAGATCCATCTATCATTTTATAGTTATGTGTTTTGATTTTTAAAACAAATGATTTTGTGATGTTACTGTCGTTTAAAGAAACAATAAAGTTTGGATTGCAATAAAAAGAGATCGGTCCATTACACAAACTAGACTCTATTGAACTAAGCAATGAGTCCTGAAAGTTTATGAACTTAGTGTCCCTAAGAACTGCTAGGATTGAGATGTTCAATCATTCTTTTATAATAGGCTTAATTCCTACTTAAACTAAACCTATGTGAATGTATTTAGATTGTTTATCCCTATGTTTTTGTAAAGATTTTTGAGACAGAAGAGAAATAGTCTCAAAAGGTTTTGAAATTTGTAGGTGTGTGTATATATATATATTATAGACAAAATAAATTAGGTTTTTTAATGTGGTAATTGCAATCTAAATGTGTCATATTATCTCTAGTTAATCAAGGTAACTCTCAAGCAACCAATCTATATTATACATAAATATATGAAGGGAAGAGAGAATGTTGGTTTGGTCTAAATTGCTTTTTTATTTTAAAATTAATTTTTATTATTTAAATTAATTTTTAAATTTATATAAATTTAAAATTCTTAATTTTAGAGTTCATATAAATATAAAATTTTTAATTCCACTCATATCTAACTTTAACTAAATATAAAATTTTATAAGAAGTAATTAATTAAAATAAAAAATTAAAAATGAAAAAAATTATTAATCTATCTATTATTTACAAAAATATAAAAAAATGTATTTGCAGCGATAAATAAATATTCATCACTGATAATGCATATTAAAGATAATAATATATAGCTAATCATATAAACTCATTATAAATACTATTTAGTGACAAAAATATGCGTCAATAATAATTTTAATAGTTGGTGTCCCTCAAACATTGTCATCGCTAATCTTTTAGCGACAAAAAATATGTCGCTAAATTCTTTATGATGCCAACAACAATATTCTATATTGTCACTAATAACTTTTAGTGATTTATTACTAAATACCTAATAATTTCCTTTTTAATATTATTTTAATAATAAATCTATATATACTAAAAAAACATATTATATTTCTTAATATAGTGATTCTATAATTACAATCTTATAAGTACTATTAATTTATTAAAAATTAATTAATTAATTTTAATAAAATTAATAAATATATGCAACTCAACTCAACTCAACTCAACTCAACTAAGCCTTTATCCCAAGAATTTGAGGTCGGCTATATGATTCTCTTTCTCCATTCTAAATGATTTTGGGTTAACTCCGCCTAAGTAGTTTGTGCTTAACCGATCCCAAACCCGGATAAACGAGAAGGGTTGCGGTAGATGACAATCAGCATAAAAATTTCGTCACACCTATGATATGGATTCAAATAATATAAAATTAATAAATATATATTTAATTAAATAAAAATTTAACATTAACTACATATTAAAATCAAGAATTTGAATTTTTAATCCAATTCACATAGATGAACCACACCATTGATCATAAATTTATAGTATTTTTTTAATTATTTACATTGATAAAAATATAGCTTTAATTAAACTTAAAATTATTTTTATATATAAAAATTTTTTATTTATTTTATTTTTATTAAGAATAAAAATAAATAATTTTATATTCTCAAATTTTTGTTAAATATAATAAATTAAAAAATTAATTTTTTTGAATATTTTAATGAATTATTATAATTGCATTTCAATTTTAACTAATTTAAGTAAAAAAATAAAAATAACACTAATTTTATAATTTTAATAAATCAACTAAAATTTTAAATAAAATTTTAAAAAGTGTTTAGAATTTTTTTTTATTAATTAGTCCTTGTTTAAAAAGTACTTAGAATTTTTTTTATTAATTAGTCCTATTATCAAATTAATTTTATTCTTTACATCAATAAAATATTATAATTTATAAATATATTAAAAATTTTAAAATAAAAATAAATTTTAATTTTATATTAAAATATAGTAAAAAAATCATAATATCAAATTTAAATGTTTATTTATTTTAAATTTTTGTCTATTTATGTAAATTTTATATTATTACTTAATGACTAAATGATTAAAAAAATCAAAACCATTATAAATTTCTTCAATTTTGGCTAAACCTTTTAATTTTATTAATTTATGCTCAAATTTTAACATTAGTTTTAATTTTAGCAATTATCATAATTAAATTACATAATTAACAAAAGTAACTCAAATATTTGGATACATTATTAATATTAGCCAATCTTTTTATTTTTATATTAATTTTAGCAATTATTCTCAATTTCATAAAAATATTATTTTAATTAATTTATCTGTCATTTTGAAAATTATAATTACATTCATTTTGGTTTTATTATTTGTTCATATTTTATTTTTAAATATTTGATTTTTTTTTGTCTTAAAAAATAAAATAATATAAAAGATGTGAATTAAAAGTATAAGTAAAAAGAAAGTGAGAAAAAAGTTAAAAAATCATATAATAATATTAAATATATTTTTCATTTATTATTTTTTTAATATGAAGTTTGTTAAAAATAATAAAAATATTAAAATTATTGAATATATTAATAAAATTAAAAAGTGTAGCTAAAATTGATAATAAATAAAAAAATGAATTACTTTTCTCAATTGATGAATTAATTATTTTTAATTAAATTTATTATTAAAATTAAAAATATTTGGAAAGGCTTATGATTAAATTGATATAATTAAAAGTTTTTACTTAAAATGATAATTGGCTTAAAGGTTTTGATTTTTTTTTTTGTTATCTTTTAACCTTATTTAATTATGTAAATATATGAGTATTTGGAATTATATTAAAGAATTAAATTAACATATGATATATAATTACAACAATATATTTTTAAATTATATAATTTAACTTTTTATCAATATAATTATCATATATACTTTTTTAAATACTTTAATTTTTTTATTTTTAATTTACACTATATATATATATATATTAAACAATAAAAATTCATTCAATTATTAACCTAACTTTTTACTTATGTTGTTGTATTTTTTTCTAATAACTAATTAATAAATATAAAATATGAATAGAAAATTAACAAAATTATCAAATTATTTTATAATTTTTAACTTACAATAAATAATAATTAATTTATTAAAATCTTAGTTTTATTATAAATCTTATTTCAGAAAATACTTATATAGATAAAAATACTAGCTCATAAAGTAAATGATAATATGTAAGAATTTTTATAATTGTGGCTAATTTTTTTTAACAATTTTAGCATGGTTTCAAAAGTTTTTTTTTTAACCTATAGTTAAAATTGATTTAAATCAATTAATGTGATACAATTTTGATTGTTGGTTTCTATTTCAGTTGTAATTTTGACAGTCAATTTATTTCAATTTTCACTATTCACTAAAAATAATAAATATTTAAAATTAAGCTAAAATTCTCAAAAATTAAAATAGCAACAAGTGGAAAAAAAATTAAAAAGGGGAACATTGAGATCTCCAAAAATAACCTTCATTATTCTTATTATTTACAAAAGTACCACTACAAGAAAATAAAAATTTAGCGACTAAAATTACCAACTATTTCAAGAAGAATTTAGTTGGTATTTCTATGTACCAACTAAATGCATATTATCTACTAATTAGGTTGTAGGTAAATTTTACTGACCATTTATTTTTAGTTGGTAAATTACCGACTAAATACCTACCAAAATATTAGTCGACAAAATTACAGACCACAATATTAGTAGGTAAGTAATTGGTATTGTCGTGGTCCAATAGTAGGATACGAGAGAATTAGCTTCTCTTTACTGATCACTTTTTAGTAGATAATTACTGATAAAAATAATAGAATCGGTAAAGTCGGTAATTACCGACTAAATAAATGTAGCTAATATAATCGGTAGTTACCAACTATAGTATATTAGTTAGTAATTATGTGACACTCCTTATCCGTCTACAGTATAGCCGAACAAGATATGCCACACTGTATACCGGAACACCATATTTTATCTCAATTATTTTTATCATTACTTAATTTATTTCTTTATGATGTTGAAATGCAATTTGGGAGATTTGACTCATTTACAGAAATTATAAATTCATTTGAGGTTTCGAAAATTTTATAGAAAATCCGGCAGAGTACAGGCTAAAAATGGAGAAAACAGTTTTTCGAAACCTGTGAAAAACACTTCCAATAATCATTTTATTCCACAACTCCCAATTTATCACATCAATTTTCAATAATTTCTCATCAATTTCTCAAACTTTCCAATCATTCAATTCACATCATATTTATACTCAAATCATAAATAAATACTCAACTTTCATTTATGAACATCATTTACAAATAATTTCATTAATACATAATCACATAAGTTTTAATATACATGACAAAATAAAAGTTTAATTATAAAATTTACAAAAATACAAAACACAAAATACAAAGTGTAGCCTAGCATCCTACCAATGCACTGTAGCTGAGAGGTGACACAGGACACTAGCAGATCTGACTCTCACCCTGACTGGGGTCTACTGGGATCGCGCTCCTTATCTCCAGTACCTACGCGTAGCAAAAAGCAATGCATTAAACAATAATGCTTAGTGGTGCCAATAATAAAATAAAAAGAATTAAAAGAAAATAAATATGCAGTGTGTATATTGATGTCTTATGCAGATAAATTTTTTGTAATTATTTATAGTCTTATTTATTTGGTACTTGTTATATACATTATTTCATTAAATTTATCAACTTTCATTTTTTATTGTCCAAGTAACCTATCTTTGGATGACTGGATCGATAAACAGTAACCGCACTTTGGGTACCAAGTACCTCGAGTCACACCATCGATCACATAGTGTCTCGGTATATATGAGCGGTGATAAATGTAATAACGTTAGGCACAAGGCCAAGTATCATCATAATATCATATGGCTAAAAGCCATAAAATCACAGAATGACATAATGCCATGTGCAGTACTGCTAACTGAACCCTATTGGCATGCTAACTTATCCAAACCAATCTTACTAGGTGTACTAGGGCACATTACCAAGTTATTGATTAAATTTTCATGCGTTACATGTAAGGTTACTATTCATTTTACTATTTAGGTTAAATTATTGACTTTCAAATGCATAATAGCTACATAAGTCCTAATCACATAAATTTACCACATTTTGGTTCTCAAAAGTGTTGGTATTAGTTGTCAATCCATACTTCTAACCAATGGTGAATAAATCAAAAATTTCAGTTTTGAGTGCTAGAGTTTATTATTTTATTAGGCTATTCTACAGTGAGAATTTGGCCAAATGTTATTCATCAAAGTTGTTCCTTATTGTGTCTAGTTACATTTCTTTTTTTAAATCACTCCATTTGGAGTTTTTTAGCTCAATTTATGGCCTAAACACCATAACTGGCCGGATTGCAATTTTTTCATAAATTCTGGGCAGAATCAATTCTACAGTTTTTGTACATTGACTTCAGGTCAGTTTTTGGACATATTATGATAAAAATTTGGGTTTGTTTTCTTCATGAAAGTTGTAGGGCTATGTCTCAGCTTTATATTGGTAAACATTCAGGTTAATTGGACCTTTCTACACTGAGTTATGACCAAATGAATGAATACTGTTCATTTAGTCATTTTCCAGGGACAGCTTGTGTGTTACCCGGATTGAAGCAATTTTTAGGTCAACTTAGGTGAGTTTTCTGGGTAGGGTTTCTTCACAAAAAATGTTGCATTATGTGTCCCATATCACCTCCAATTGGCCTTGCACCAATTAGGGCAACATAGCTTAAGATATAACCCTATGAATACACTGGACTCATAGAGTTCAGAATTGATCACAAAGGGCAGCATACCAATTCCTAATCCAATGCCACATATCAGTCTAAATCAAAGTCAATTCATCTCAAATGGTCACTAATTGACCATTAGAATACTGATTCACCATCAATTGAGAAAAAATCTAATTACCCCTAAACCCTAATTCTCCAATTCTCTTAATCTTGCAACACATGCTACTCCCATTAAAAATTCATACATATACATGTTAAATAGCATTAGGAGGTAAGTTTAAACTAAATAAAACGTAGGAATTCTCCTTGCTTCCAAGCTGGCCAAATTTCCTTTTCAGCCATTACCCATGATGTCTTCAATTTTTCTTCATATTTACAACTCAATTCAACTAATCCACACAATTTAAACACTAAATCTTAAAGTTAAGAGCACTTACCTCTTGTAGTAGTTTTCAAGAGCTCCAAATCTTCTCTTTTTCCCTTTCTTTTTGCCACCAAGTTCTTCTCCTTGATGAAATATTAAGGTTTAATGTTGGGGGTTAGGAATTTGATAGTGAGAATCTAAAGAAAATTGAGCTTAAAAAGGAGTTAAAAATGGTGGAGTGGATGAGGAGAGGAGTTCGACCAAGAAAGAAGAAGAAGAGCAGATTTTGCTTGTCAAATTTGACTTCTTTTCCCCTTTTTATGTATTATAAATATGCTTGTTAAGTTCTAATTGGCTAATACAAATTTTATTGCATCATCCTATGTCATAAATCTAATTTAATTCTATTTTCTTTTTACTTTGTTTTCTTATTTTCATTTCTCATTTTTAATTACACTTATAGCAATATTTATTCATATTTTTTTATCATAATAATTATTTGCTTAACTGGACAAATCGGCCAAAAATTATCTCTGAAGATGAAATGACCAAAATGCCCTCCGTTTGGCTTATTGAGCTAAAATCGTCTGTACCAATCTAAAAATTTTTCTAAGCATTTTCTTGGCATTCTAATGCCATAGAAACCTCAATGACTCTTCTCTAGAGTCCCAAAAATTATTTTATGAATTTTCTCCCGGATTTAGGGCTCCTAGTTGCGAAGACCGCAACTTCCCACTAGGTTACCCATCGCTAGGGCATCGGTTCATTTAACTTGGTTGTATTTTATTTCTAAAATTTTTTCTATATTTTTCTTATCAATATTTGAGTTAATTATGGTTCTTGACTTTAGTTTAAATATTTATCCAGACGTTCTAACTGTCTGGACCGATACTGTTCACATGAATAGTAGAATGTATAGAATTGCTGCATCGAGGGTGTTACAAATTATGATTAAATAGATAGCATTTAATTTTTTATGAGTTTTTATTTTAAATAATATAATGTTTAAATAAAATAATAAAAAACCAACTACATTAATTAGTTGGTTTTTATTTTTAAATTTTTTACAATTTTAAATAATTTTATTATTATTTTAAATTTAAAAATTCAATAAAAAATGTTAATAATGATCATGATGACGAAGAATTCCAATAACAAAACTAATTATTGCATATATATGACAAAGGATCCGTATTACTAACAAGTAAAATAAAACGTACTAAAGTCAAAAAGTCAAACATAAAATAAAAAACACTCAAACCTACTAAATGATGTGCTCGGCATGGTTTTTTCGGTAATTCATTTGTATTTTAGTCAATGGAAATTAATTTAAATTTTAATTTTCTTGAAACTCTTTTTTAATCAGTAAATAATAGATAATTATTAATTAAAGATATTTATTCGATAATTTTTTATAGCTATTTTTTTAATTTTTTATAGAGTAAAAAAACATTTTTATAAAAAATTATTAGTAATAAGCTAAAATTAAGTAATAAAACACATTTTTTTTACATTACAATCTCTATTTTAAATGAATTATAATAATTTTATTTAAAAAATTGAAACTATTTTGAAAATAAATTTTAGTAAATAATAAATTTTAATTTATAAAATCAAAGTATTCATATCTTTATACCATATTTATATTTGTGGTATTTTATTTATAAAATTTTAATGATATATATTAAAAAATTTATTTTGTATATTTTATTTATAATATTTTGATTGACTAAAGTAATATAACTTATTAATTTTACTTTCTTATAATTTTTTTAATTAAATTTAATTAAAAGTAAAATATAGTCATATTAATAAATAACTAAATTTAATTGGATATTTAAAATAATATATAATGACAATATTATTTTATATAAAATAATTAAAAAATTATATAAAAAATTTTTTAAATCACATGTTTATATGACAAATAAATCAATGTGTCACGCACGTTAAAGTAAAAGCTAGTTAAATTGAAATGTGTAATTGTGATATAATAAAGGTGTAAGAAATATTTTAAACCTATTTTTATTTAAAAAGTTTAGTAGCATCTAAATTTTTAAAATCGTATAATCCCACATCTTAGCTATTAAAATATATTATCTAAATTATTTTGTGATCTTAGTTAGTATAAAAATTAAATGAGAAATTCAACTAACCGAAGATGTCATTAAACTTTTTTAATAAAGAACAAAGTTAGTTTATGTATTTAATTTTTTTTTTAAATTTGTTAAATTATGAAAGTTTAGAGATAAGATGGGGCATCTTTAAAATTAAATTGCTAGATTTACATATATGAAAGTTCAATTATATATATATATATCCAAAGTTTAACACTCGTATTTATTACTAATTGACACTTGAGATAATTAAAAGATAATAATTTTTATTAAAAATTTCGTTTTAATTTATCTTATTCTAATTATAAATTTAATTATTAGTATTAACTAATGTTTAATAACAATTTTATAAATTTTATTATAAAATATAAAATTATTTAAATTATATATATATATATATATAAATTAAAATTTAAGAATTATAGGTTTTGAAAAAAGTAATTAATAATTTATTTCGTAAATAGTACATATAAAATAAATTAATATGAATAAAACTTATATTTATTTCATAGTTAAATTTTTGAATTTTGACATTTTATACAAATACAAATGAAACAGGTGTTAATATAATATTAATAAATATAAAATATAATTAATATGAATAAAACTTATATCTATTTCATTTCTCAAAAGTTTTTGAATTTTAACATTTTATATAAATACGTATAAAACATGTTTTATAAAATAAAATAAATATTATATTAAAAAATCTTATACGAACACGTCAATAAAAATAAAATATTCTTAACACTTGAATATACATAAATCACATGTGGATTTCAAAATGTTAATTTTTTTTTCTTTTTTAAAAAATAAGAACTTATCTTTTCTAATTATAAATTTATTTATTAATATTAGATAATACTTAACTTAATAATTTTATCTTAACTAAATTTAAAAGTCATTTTAACTTATATTTTTTAATTACAAATTTATTTATTATTATTAGATCTTACTTAACTTTATAATTTTATCTTATCTGAGTTTAAAATTAAATTTAATTTTTTTTGTCAAACCTATTATGATAATCGAGAATTAAAAGAAAATTAATATATTAAAAGTCTCTTTAAAATATTAAACTCATGTTACACCTTCAACTTTATTTTCATATGATTATTAAAAATAATTTATCAAATATGTTAATTAATTATTTTTTTACAAATAATTTTAATATTTAATCAAATTTTTTACTTAATGCATTTACATTATATATATATATATATATATATATATATATATATATATATATATATATATATATGAAAAAGGCCTTTTACTAGTTTTATTTTGAGCCAAGAATCACAATTCATTTTTTAAAAATCTTTATTTACATAATTTCTACTATTTTTTAGTTTAATTCAATTAATTATTTTAATTTAAATTATTTTAATTTAAATCAAATACTATTAAGTCAATATATTTTTTAGTATATAAATTAATATAATAACTAAATATTTTATCAACATATAAACAAAATAAATAATTTAATCAATCAAAATTCATTTAATTAAGTTCAGAAAAATAAAAATTTAAATTGTTACCGGCAATATGCAAATAGGTGACCAATTTAATAAAAATTAAAAGACTTTAATAAAATTAGAACAAATGCTAAATTAGATAATTTTTTAATGATTAAACTTTTAAATTTTATTTTTCTAAATGTCTGAAAATGTCACGACCCAACCTATGGGCCGGACCGGCACTAGGACCTGGGCCAGCCTAAAGCCCCCGAGGCCCGTAGTAAGCTTAACTATTCATTAACCCAATCTAAGGCCCATTTGGGCCCAATATCAAGAAAACAAACGGACAGAGTCCGGCCATAAAATGGACTTTCCAACGGGGAGTTTTCGACTCACCCGACCTGTAAACATAATGAATACTCAATTGGGGAGCTCAGCTCACCCTCCACATACTCATATCCTCATAAAAATAAATGGGAGCTCAGCTCCCTCATCCAATCCATCAAACATGCATATCATTATACGTTTACAGGTCCAACATGATAATAATATTACAGACCATAATCAAATAAATACTTCTAACACATACGAAAATTCTAGGAGTAAATAAAATTACACAAATATTGATAAACAACCTGCGAAGGAGAAAAGCAGGTTAACCAAAATAAAACCCTCCTGAAGCCTGAAAAAAAATATTGAACAGGAGTGAGCGTTCGACTCAGAGAGTAAAATATCAATTTTAACCATAATCTCTATAACTATCTAAAACTAATGCACCCTGTAGAGTGAAATGCAAGATCAACATCATTTTCACATCATAACATCAAAAAGGTAATTTGGAGCACTCGCGCACCCTGTAGCATCAATCATAACATATGGGAGCTAATCCCCTATACAACTCTCTTAAATCCAACCTGGTGCCAGCGAAGAACTCAAGCCGGACTTTCGCTTAATAAACCAAATCGAGGGTCCCAGCGAAGAACTCAAGCCGTGACTACCCCTCGAAGGATCGGGTCCCAGCGAAGAACTCAAGCCGTGACTACCCGTCCTATCCATAGTCCACACCACATCACACGCACGCCAACGCACGCACACTGCTCCAAATTACCACAACACATCATGGCACTTTAACAGTTATCAATGCATCATAAATTGTGCCTAGAGTTTAACTACATAAATATATGCATATAAGTGATGCATGGGCATGCTGAACATATAATAATATCGAAATTACAATTAAAATTAATATTTTACTCACAAACTTTACGACAATCACTGTGGCGGCTGGGCGGAGGAAGAAGGCTGTCCCGGCTCACCTGACAATTACATTACAATTTTTAATATAAATGACTAAATACAAACAAAGAAAAGACCAATACGTCCTGAGTCGTGCCGAAAATCCGGCAGAGTCTCCCCTATACCTAGAACCTACCCAACCTGCAAAAGGGCTCAAAACACACTTCTATATTCACAATCCATATGTCCACAACTCAATCACATCACACAGCCCCTCCTGGGCCCACCAAATCAATCATCCATCACAACATGTAAAATTTCAATTTAGTTCCTATAATTGACCATTTTTGCAAAAATTGCCCAATTAAGCTCTAAAAATTCTAAAACTTTGCCCCGCGGTCCTTAGCAATATTACTAAGCTATTGCAAAAAGAATCATAATTTTCTAAGCTACCACGAATATTTTATGGATTTTTAATCCCATTTAAGCACTAGAAAATTACGAAAAAGCAAGGTTCGGGTTTACCTTTGCCAATTCCGACTTGAGGCAGCGCCGGGACATCTGACAATGGGGGGCTAGCCAAAACTTCGGTCCAATTCGGAGACTTTTCCGGTAACGGGTTGGTCTGGCCGGAATTTCGCAGACCTGGTCAACTGTCGAATTTCCGCGAATCGAGGATACCTACACGAAGCCCATAACACGGGGGTTAGTACATAAATTTTTCAGAATTTTCTAAGCTCATTAAATGCTCGGAAAAACACTGCGAAGTTCTGTGGGACCCACCGAAAAACGGTGTCAGAAAAATTTGAAATTTATGTCGCCGCGAAGCTCTCGACGAGTGGAGCGTGCTGGTACCCTCGGTTTTCTCGTGGGATTCACGGTTTTCGAGGAATATAGCTCAAAAGTCGAAATGGGCTAAAAACTTCCCGAGCAAAAATTGGACAAACCGCTCGATGAATTTCGGCGTTCTTGGTGTCTATGGAAAGCTCTCGCCGAGTAGATGATTTTAGACACAAGACCCGGTCCAATTGGTGGCCTGATCGGCCGAATTTTGGCCGGGAAGCCCAACAGTCGCGCGCGCGCTGGGCGTCCGTTCTAAGGCCGTTTTCTGGCGTTCCAGTCGGCGGCCGGCCGAGGTGGGGCGCCGGCGAGGTGGGGACGCAGGGGAGGCAGCGGCGCGGCAAGGGGAAGAGGGAGGAGAGAGAAAAGAGAGAGAGAAGAGGAGAAGGTCGACGCACTTGGAGGGAGAAGAAAAAGAGAAGAAGACCGGTCCGATTCGACCGGTCCGATCCGGTCCGGTTCGATTCGGCTGGTTCGATTCAGGTCCAAAAATTCTGAAAAAATTTCAGAAAACTCAGAAAAATACGTAGACTCCAAATATATTTTTAGTTTTGCCACGTGGTCTTTAAATAAATTTTTAAAATTCATCAAAGTTTATATTTTCGGAAAATCGAACCCGATTTTTAAAATACGAAAAATCTCAAAAAAATTCCTAAAATTTAAATAAAATTAAAATACCAAAAATGCTTATAAAATTTAAAATTTTGGGGTGTTACATTCTTCCCCCCTTACAGAAAATTCGTCCTCGAATTTTACACAAGGCAGAATAAAGCACATGATTATACATTGAACAGATAAGGGTACTTGCTACGCATGTCCCGTTCTGACTCCCAGGTGCACTCTTCCACTGACTGACTCCTCCACAAAACCTTAACCATAGAGATCTGTTTGGATCTCAGCTGTCTCACTTGGTAGTCCACTATGGCTACAGGCTGCTCCTCAAATGTCAAGTTCTCCTTTAGCTCTATCACATCCTAGTGACATGAGAAGGATCGGAATGTATTTCCTGAGCATGGAGATGTGAAACACGGGATGAACGTGAGAGAGGTTGGGTGGTAGCTCCAACCGGTAGGCAACTGCTCCAACTCTATCAGTAACCTCAAAAGGTCCGATATACCGAGGTGCCAACTTGCCCTTCTTTCCAAATCTCATGACTTTCTTCATTGGAGAAACCTTCAGGAATACATAGTCGCCATCGCAAACTCCACATCCCTCCGTCAGGGTGCATAACTCTTACATCTCTTGAAAGTGTCCTCGATCGTTCCTCGATTAAAGGAACTACCTCAAAGTGTCTTGCACTAGGTCTACATCATGCACCTTCGCTTCCCCCATTTCTGTCCAACACAGAGGAGACCTACACTTTCTTCCATATAGTGCCTCATAGGGTGCCATCCCTATACTGGAGTGATAACTGTTGTTGTAGGAAAACTCCACCAAAGCTAGCTGCTCATCCCATTGACCTCCAAAATCCAAAACACTCATGCGAAGCATGTCTTCCAGTGTTTGAATTGTCCTTTCGGTCATCCGTGCATGCGAGGGTGGAAAGCCGTACTGAAGTTCAACTGTGTGCCAAGTGCCTCCTACAACTTTCTCCAAAAACGAGAAGTGAACTGGGGCCCTCTGTCAGATATTATGGAAGCCGAAACTCCATGCAATCTGACTATTTCTCGAATGTAGAGCCGGGCATACTGTGCCACAGAGTATGTAGTCTTTACAGGCAAGAAGTGAGCTGATTTGGTTAGACGGTCTACAATTACCCATATTGAATCATATCCTCGCGTGGTACGAGGCAACCCAGTCACAAAATCCATAGTAATCATTTCCCACTTCCATTCTGGGATAGGGAGCTCTTGCAACTTCCCTGACGGTCTCTGGTGTTCAAACTTCACCTTCTGACAAGTCAAGCACTTGGACACAAAGCCTGCTATGTCTCTCTTCATGCCATTCCACCAATAGATATCTTTCACATCATGGTACATCTTGGTGGAACCTGGGTGGACACTGTACAGTGTGTAGTGTGCCTCTCGCATGATTTCATTCCTTAGGTTGTCCACATCGGGCACACATATCCTAGAACCTTGCACTAGGGCGCCATCATTGGCAAATCCAAACTCACCACCTTCACCTTGCTGTACTCTTTCTATGATCTTCATCAATTGTTGGTCTCTGTGCTGGGAAACTCTAACTCTGTCCCTCAAGTCTGGCCTCACTGAAAAGTGAGCCAACAATACCCCCTCATCTGAAAGATCTAGGATTAAACCTTGATCCATCAACTCATGTACCTCCTGAATCAATGGTCTCTTCTCTACTGAAATGTGCGCCAAACTGCCAGAAGATTTTCTGCTCAAAGCATCTGCTACAACATTGGCCTTCCCAGGGTGGTACTGGATGGTGCAATCATAGTCTTTCAGAAGCTCCATCCATCTCCTCTGTCTCAAGTTTAAATCCCTCTGTTGGAAGATGTACTTTAAACTCTTGTGGTCGGTGTATATCTCGCACACTTCACCATACAGGTAGTGTCTCCAGATTTTAAGTGCAAAGACTACAGCCGCCATTTCCAAATCATGGGTGGGGTAGTTACGCTCATGCCTCTTCACCGCCTTGAAGCATAAGCCACTACCTTTCCATTCTGCATCAAAACACACCCTAGGCCAACTCGAGGCGTCACAATACACGCTGTATCCTTCACCACTCACAGTAGTGTCAACACAGGGGGCGGGTTAGACACTCCTTAAACTTACGGAAACTCACCTCACGATCATCTGTCCAAATGAATGGAACATTCTTCTGGTCAACTTAGTTAGGGAGCCGCTATCTGAGAAATCTTGTACAAAACGCCTATAGTAGCCAGCTAAACCCAGAAAACTTCGCACCTCAGTGACTGTTGTAGGCCTAAGCCAATCAGTTACAGCTTCAATTTTCTTGGGATCCACTTGAATGCCGTCACTAGAAACCACGTGTCCCAAGAATGAGATGCTTTCTAGCCAAAATTCACATTTTGAAAATTTGGCATATAGCTGGTGCTCCCTCAACGTCTGCAACACCATCCTCAAGTGCCACACGTGTTCTTCCTCGGTCCGAGAGTACACCAAAATGTCATCTATGAATACGATGACAAAACGGTCCAAAAATGGCTTGAACACCCTGTTCATCAAGTCCATGAAGGCTGCTGGTGCATTAGTGAGTCCAAAAGACATCACCAAGAACTCATAATGACCATATCTTGTCCTGAAAGCCGTTTTGGACACGTCCTCATTCCTGATTCTCAACTGATGGTAGCCTGATCGCAGGTCTATCTTGGAAAAGAATCTAGCTCCTTGGAGCTGATCAAACAAATCATCGATCCGAGGAAGTGGATACTTGTTCTTCACAGTCACCTTGTTCAGCTGTCTGTAGTCGATACACAACCTCAATGACCCATCCTTCTTTCTCACAAATAGAACAGGAGCACCCCAGGGTGAAGTGCTCGGACGTATGAAACCTTTGTCCAGCAGCTCCTGTAGTTGCTCCTTTAACTCTTTCAATTCTGCTGGGGCCATCCTGTAAGGTGGCATTGATATGGGGTTTGTACCCGGAACAACATCAATGCAGAACTCTATTCCCCTTTCTGGTGGCAACCCTAGAAGCTCCTCTGGGAAGACATCCATAAATTCTCTGACAACAGGAACATTTTCCATGCTGACACCTTCTACAGATGTATCTCTCACCAATGCCAAATACCCTTGGCATCCACGCCTCAACATTTTTCTAGCACTAATTGCTGACACCAAATTATATGGAGCCACGCTCCTGTCACCATCAAAGCTAAACTCTTCCACACCAGGTATGTGGAAATACACCTTTTTGTTCCTGCAGTCTAAAGTGGCATAGTGAGTTGACAACCAATCCATCCCCAGGATTACATCAAAATTCATTACTGGTAGAGGAACCAAGTCTGCTGGGAGGATCTTTCCATCCACTACCACTGGGCTACCCGGAAAAATCATATCTACATCTATGTTGTCGCTAAGTGGGGTAGCTACTGACAAAGGGCACTCTAAAGTTGTAGGGTTTCTACCCAACGTCATGGCAAACACAGGGGAGACAAATGAGTGCGTAGCACCCAGATCTATCAAAACACGAGCCTCATAAGAACAGACCAGAAGAATACCTGCCATAACCGCATTGGAAGCCTGAGCATCCTGGTGGGTCAGGGTGAAAACCCGAGCTTGACCCCTACCCTGAGTGGCAGAACCACGACATCGACTTCTACCTCCTGATCTGCCTCCAAATCCACGTCCCCCTTGTCCTCGGCCCTATTGGCCACTGAACTGACTGCCTGCCATGTTGGAAGCACCCGGATACAACTGGCGAGGAACATTTGCAACAGAACCCTGTGACCCCATCTGTGACTCACTGAACATGGGGCATTCCCTAGCAAAGTGACCTGGTTGGCCACACCTGAAACATACTCCTGAAACCATCAAACAAGGTCCTGAATGTCCTCTTCCACACTGTGCACAAGGTGCCAAGGAGGATCCTGAACTGCACCCAGGCTGCTGTACTGATCGTGACCCTTTGTTGGATCCGTACCACAGTGCAATCCTCGAGGTTTGTGTCTAAAACCACTCTTCTTGTTCCTGCTTTTTCCTCTGTAATTACTCTGGCCACCACTGTCCGGAGTACCCATGGAAGGGACACCTGAGGAACCCTCTGCTCTGTTTTTCTTTGCTCTTCCGCTGTCATCCACAGCATAGCTAATCTCAATCTGTCTGGCTCGATCAACCACCACATCAAAAGACTGATTAGACATCATGGCCAGGTTCGCATACCTCCTGTCAAGCCCCTTTAAGAATCTCTTCACCTTCATAGTTTCTGTAGCTACTGCTGCAGGGGCATATCTGCTCAATTCCAAAAATTCTGTAGCATATTCATCTACAGACCTGCCATTCTGTCTTAAGGCCTCAAAGGCCCACTGCTTCTGATCTCTGAAGCTTTCTGGCACAAACCGATTGATAAAAAGTTCCACAAACTGAGCCCATGTCAAACCCTCCACCAGGGTAACACGTAGTCATTCATCCATTGTCTAGGCATAGGCCCCATGACATGCTGCATACACTCTATCAGTCTTCTATCAGTCAATCGTAATTACATTCTGCACATGCGAGAATCCAAAAACCGATATGCATCGTCTGACACATCATAAGTACCAGGCACCAACTTATTGAAATTTATGATATGTTTGTAAGATTCCTCTCTTGGTGCGGTGGACTGCTGCTGCTGTGGAGGGTGGACCATATACTGCGCCATTATATCAATGGTCCTCTGCAAACCAGCTAGAGTAGCTGCCATGGGGTCCATGGGACCCTGTGCCATAAAGGACTGATCTCAGACAGGTGGTGCTCCTCTACTTGAGCGACTCTAGGCCTCCTACCCGCCTCCTCGGGCGGCGCCTCATCTGTCTTGACACCTCGTCGAGCACATCGATTCGATGCGATGGCGGCTCTCACCTTCTACGCATTTTCCTGAAATTCAGCAGCATTAGCCCACAAAATTCAAAACTGCACATTGCACAGCTCTATAGACTCATATTTACACACAATATATGAAGCAGAAACTAGAAGCAAAGACGACAATGCAAGACGAATATGGACCCTATTTTTCCGCATGTGACTCCTAGTAGACTCTTCCCAACACTTAGACAATTTTTCCCTAAGAATCTGGAGCCTAAGCTCTGATACCACATTTGTCACGACCCAACCTATGGGCCGGACCGGCACTAGGACCTGGGCCAGCCTAAAGCCCCCGAGGCCCGTAGTAAGCCTAACTGTTCATTAACCCAACTCTAAGGCCCATTTGGGCCCAATATCAAGAAAACAAACGGACAGAGTCCGGCCATAAAATGGACTTTCCAACGGGGAGTTTTCGACTCACCCGACCTGTAAACATAATAAATACTCAATTGGGGAGCTCAGCTCACCCTCCACATACTCATATCCTCATAAAAATAAATGGGAGCTCAGCTCCCTCATCCAATCCATCAAACATGCATATCATTATACGTTTACAGGTCCAACATGATAATAATATTACAGACCATAATCAAATAAATACTTCTAACACATGCGAAAATTCTAGGAGTAAATAAAATTACACAAATATTGATAAACAACCTGCGAAGGAGAAAAGCAGGTTAACCAAAATAAAACCCTCCTGAAGCCTGAAAAAAAATATTGAACAGGAGTGAGCGTTTGACTCAGAGAGTAAAATATCAATTTTAACCATAATCTCTATAACTATCTAAAACTAATGCACCCTGTAGAGTGAAATGCAAGATCAACATCATTTTCACATCATAACATCAAAAAGGTAATTTGGAGCACTCACGCACCCTGTAGCATCAATCATAACATATGGGGCCGATCCCTATCTGACTCTCTTAAATCCAACAGTGCCGAAGAACTCAAGCCGGACTTTCGCTTAATAAACCAAATCGAGGGTCCTAGCGAAGAACTCAAGCCGTGACTACCCCTCGAAGGATCGGGTCCCAGCGAAGAACTCAAGCCGTGACTACCCGTCCTATCCATAGTCCACACCACATCACACGCACGCCAACGCACGCACACTGCTCCAAATTACCACAACACATCATGGCACTTTAACAGTTATCAATGCATCATAAATTGTGCCTAGAGTTTAACTACATAAATATATGCATATAAGTGATGCATGGGCATGCTGAACATATAATAATATCGAAATTACAATTAAAATTAATATTTTACTCACAAACTTTACGACAATCACTGTGGTGGCTGGGCGGAGGAAGAAGGCTGTCCCGGCTCACCTGACAATTACATTACAATTTTTAATATAAATGACTAAATACAAACAAAGAAAAGACCAATACGTCCTAAGTCGTGCCGAAAATCCGGCAGAGTCTCCCCTATACCTAGGACCTACCCAACCTGCAAAAGGGCTCAAAACACACTTCTATATTCACAATCCATATGTCCACAACTCAATCACATCACACAGCCCCTCCTGGGCCCACCAAATCAATCATCCATCACAACATGTAAAATTTCAATTTAGTCCCTATAATTGACCATTTTTGCAAAAATTGCCCAATTAAGCTCTAAAAATTCTAAAACTTTGCCCCGCGGTCCTTAGCAATATTACTAAGCTATTGCAAAAAGAATCATAATTTTCTAAGCTACCACGAATATTTTATGGATTTTTAATCCCATTTAAGCACTAGAAAATTACGAAAAAGCAAGGTTCGGGTTTACCTTTGCCAATTCCGACTTCGGGAACGCGCTCGGGACGTCTGACAATGGGGGGCTAGCCAAAACTTCGGTCCAATTCGGAGACTTTTCCGGTAACGGGTCGGTCTGGCCGGAATTTCGCAGACCTGGTCAACTGTCGAATTTCCGCGAATCGAGGATACCTACACGAAGCCCATAACACGGGGGTTAGTACATAAATTTTTCAGAATTTTCTAAGCTCATTAAATGCTCGGAAAAACACTGCGAAGTTCTGTGGGACCCACCGAAAAACGGTGTCGGAAAAATTTGAAATTTATGTCGCCGCGAAGCTCTCGACGAGTGGAGCGTGCTGGTACCCTCGGTTTTCTCGTGGGATTCACGGTTTTCGAGAAATCTAGCCCAAAAGTCGAAATGGGCTAAAAACTTCCCGAGCAAAAATTGGACAAACCGCTCGATGGATTTCGGCGTTCTTGGTGTCTATGGAAAGCTCTCGCCGAGTAGATGATTTTAGACACAAGACCCGGTCCAATTGGTGGCCGGATCGGCCGGATTTTGGCCGGGAAGTCCAACAGTCGCGCGCGCGCTGCGCGTCCGTTCTAAGGCCGTTTTCCGGCGTTCCAGGCGGCGGCCGGCCGTGGGGGAGGGCCGAGGTGGGGCGCCGGCGAGGTGGGGACGCAGGGGAGGCGGCGGCGCGGCAAGGGGAGGAGGGAGGAGAGAGAAAAGAGAGAGAGAAGAGGAGAAGGTCGACGCGCGCGGGAGGGAGAAGAAAAAGAGAAGAAGACCGGTCCGATTCGACCGGTCCGATCCGGTCCGGTTCGATTCGGCCGGTTCGATTCAGAATACAAAATTTTGAATTTTTACTCTGCCTCGGGACCGAAAACGAGGTCCAAAAATTCTGAAAAAATTTCAGAAAACTCAGAAAAATACGTAGACTCCAAATATATTTTTAGTTTTGCCACGTGGTCTTTAAATAAATTTTTAAAATTCATCAAAGTTTATATTTTCGGAAAATCGAACCCGATTTTTAAAATCCGAAAAATCTCAAAAAAATTCCTAAAATTTAAATAAAATTAAAATACCAAAAATGCTCATAAAATTTAAAATTTTGGGGTGTTACAGAAAAATACATATATTAACTTTATGGAACTAGCTTGATTTATTATGTAAACTTATTGGTTTTGTTTTTATTTATTTTTTTACCCATTTTGGTTTTACTTTATCTTCAATACAAAAGGCTACCATTTTAGTCTTTTCATATATCAATGTGACAATCCACCAAGTATCACTTAACCCCTGAAGCCTTTAAATGTAAAAAAATAAATTTGAACAAAAATTTATTTCGAGTCCGCTTGAATTTAAATAACAATTTTTTTCATGTAATAATTTGATAAATTTGTTTGAAAATTTTTTTTATAATATTTCTATAAATTAACTTCAATCTTAAAATTTTTTTATTAGCTCATTTAATTTGAAATTTTAATGATCATATTTTAAAAAAATTTTTAAGTAATAAAAAAAATTCAAAAAACTTATTTTATGAGTGAAGTACACTATAAAATTTTTAAGTATATTGTTACATCCATTTTTAGTCCATAAGTCTAAATGTTGTGTTACTGTAAGATATATATCCTAACTAGCCCACTAAATATATACATTTTTTTTTTTGTAAATGCCTAATCATACTAAAAAGACAAACATTTTCACTCTTTTACAATTTCATTTAATTGTTTCAATTTTGGTACAAAAATACAAAATTTCAAAGAATAAAAAAATTTCATGGCACGCCATGTGGTATTTTTTATTATTAAATAGTAGAGTCCACATGCTACATCACTTATAATTAAAAGGCCAAATGATTAAATAAATCCAAACTTTGCTCATTTTATCCAAAACTTTTAATTTTTTACCATTTAATGATAACTATCAAAATTGAAGAAATTTTATCCAAAACTCATCATCTAATTTGGGGATTGAACTAGAATCCTCGTAAACCCAATTTTCTTTTTCCTACCAACGGGGCTCAATTTGGTGGTTGGAGGAGAGAGAAAAGAAGAGAGATAAAATGGGCATTTTTCGATCTTTCTGGTCAGATTCTGACTGATCCGGCCACTATTCCACGTGGGACCACTTGAACTAGAATCCTCATAAACCCAATTTTCTTTTTTTGACCAACAGGGCTCAATTTGATGGTCGGAGGAGAGAGATAAAATGGGCATTTTTCGATCTTTCTGGTCAGATTCCGACCAATCCGGCTGTCGGACCTGCGATCCGAGATTACCTTTGAGCTCAACACGCTGAAACTTTCAAGATGGGACTAACTCGCTTCGATCAAACATCGTTTAGAAAAGGTAATCATTAGACAATCTAGATCGCTTGGTGAGATTTTTGAACTTGTTTGATGCCCATAAATTTAAATAATTATATGATAATTATTAATAATTTATGGGTTTCTTTCAGGTGTGATCGGATCGGTAATGGCTTACCAGACTCGGGACTAAGTTTTTGGCCCTGTCCAGATGTTCTAGACATTTTTCAGACTTTTCACACACATTCCAGGTATCAAAATTTGCAAAGATAGTCTCTAACTCAAGTTGTATAGTTTTTACCTTGTTTTGAGCTAACTGTTTAGTCAGTAAAATATTTTTGGCTTAGAAAAATTAAGTAAAATGAATTTAATTAATATAAGAATGATGTAAAGGACCTCTAGGAATATTTTTAAAATTTTTGAAGTGCCAAAAATAATTATTTGGACTATAGAGGATTTAGAAACTGAGCTGGAGATTAGAGATTTAGACTTATATTAGGTTCTTGTAGGCCCCGGATGGGCATGTGATGTGTTGTTATGGGCCTAAGGCCCTATGTATTGCTTTTTGCTAAGTTCTCTTGTAGGAGGTTGGGTCCAATTATAGGAGAGATTCTATTGAAATTTCGGCAAGACCTTAGGATTTATTCTTGCTTCTGTAGATTAAATTAATTGATTAATTCTGTCAGTCTTTTATTAGAGGTTAGCATGCCTGTATAGGTGATTGGGCCAGTCGTCTTCTTCTATCTAATTTGGACCAATTAAATGAGTCCCAGTCTATGAGTTAGATATTAATTATTTTTATAATTTTAATATTATTTATATTTTTGGCATGCTCATGCATTTTATAAATATATTTACATAATTAAAAAATTTAAGAGCATCCTTATTGTTGCATATTTAATTATAGCTAAATTACTTGTGTTTGCCGCCCTAAGGATTTTTTGGAGCCGGTTATTATTAGTAGTATGCTCTAGAGCATAACTAGTAATTTGTATCTTATAAATATTAATTCCTCTTTAATGGCATATATCTTTTCTTTTAATTTAAATTGTTTAAATTTAATTGAAAAATATCCTTTAACAACTTGTTAGATGTTCCATTCTTAAGGTGTTAAGAATATGAGTGACAGAACAATCTAGTACAAGTGTTATAAATTTTGGTTTACAGTTAAGGAACTTCATTGTGTATGATTTATCTGCATAGACTTTCACCTATGTTTATTTTCATGGATTAGTATGAGATATTAATAAGATGGAATGGTGAGTATCATGCCATATAACAAACATGGTGGACATTTATAAGATAAGTAGGCTGACCCAGTGACATTAAGATGATGTGTACATGGAGTTTACTTTTATCAATACATGATCATCTAGATCACAATAGTGTATATAATCTCTTGATCTGAGATAATACGGTTATCTTGTATATAGGTAGTTTAAGTTTGATACCATTTATATATTTTTACTAGGTATGAGTATACGGACATGTGTTTGCTCCGACTAATTATATATGAAGATAGGTGTTTAGTCAAAATGGAATCCGCAACCCTAAGTAAATAAGAATAAAATCTTATGTCTATTTTAATTGTTCTTGATGAATAAAGTTCTGGGCCAGGACAGATAGACTTATTCAGAAAAGTGTTTCTAATTGAAAATTCTTGTTAATCAAGAATTGGAATTAAGATGAGGACATATGATTCTAAGCAATTAGGATTTAGCATAAACCATGATCCTAGCTAGAATTGGAATTTTCTAATGGAGAGATTTTAGTGCATGATATGTATGATTAAGGTTCATGAGTTAAGTATAAATTAATTCATCACTAGTTGGGTAGTCAAAGTACACTATGCTAGGTATCAATCATGATTTATGAGAACTAAGAGTGATAAGGGAATTTCACTCTAAGTATGGAATGGTTCCAATAATATTAAAGAGTTAATATTATTCTCTTTACCAATTAGTAATGAACCTAGAAAGTCACACAAAATAAGAATAATATGATCAAAGCATAATTATTTTGATTAATTAATTAAATGGTTTAATTAATTAATTAAATTAATTTGTAATTAGATTGCAAAGTCTCTAACATGACTTGAAACTAAATTCATCAATGGAAGTATTCAAGTTAATATTTAAAGTATTTAAATATAAACTTGATTAATTAATTTATAAGGTAAGATATTTTAATTTGGTTAAAATGGCTTAAGAAGTCATGAGAGAGAAAAATTAATGGTTAATTAGTATTTTCTATAATACTAATTAATTAGTATTTTAATTCCCTTATTTATACCAAATTGACAAGTGGCCAAATTAAAATTAGAAAACACATCTAGTTGGTGAATTAGATGTGGACACTTGTAAAGTAGTTAATCATTAGTGGTCAACCACTAATTGACCTTAAGGGGAATTAAATATCTCTAATAGTTAGAGATTTAAAGATAACTATTGAAGATTAAGTGTTAATCTCTTCTTCTTCTACTTTTCTCTCTCAAACCAAGCTCTCCCATCCCTTTCTTCGTGTTTGATTCAAGAGAAATTTGAAGTTGTTACTCTTGAATTAAAGTTAGAGAAATTGTTTTTCTATACTTTCATAAGCATGAAACTAAGAAAAACCTTAAACTTCATCTTTGTGCAAGCTTGGTCAAGACAAGGAAAGGAAGCATAAAGGAGTTTTGGGTGAAAATTGGTGCTTTGGTCATGTTGTTTGTGTGGACGGACTAGAGGATTAACTCTTGGCGATCTAAACTTCTAGGATTAGTGTTAAATGTAATTCTGTGCCTATACAGGTAAAAATCCTTAATTTTAACTTAATAATTTTAAGGTTTAAGTTTTCCAATGGCAAATATGCTTTTTAGCAATTAAGTTACAAGTGTTGTAACTTAAAATATATATTTTTTACAATAACATAAAGAATTTGTATGTTGCAGGAAACATTAAAGTTTAAAATTTTAAAATTGCTAAGTTTGTACCCTTGATGCTATTTTTCTATCAGTTGTGTTATAAATATATATATATCTGTGTGTGTGTGTGTGTGTGTGTGTGTGTGTGTGTGTGTGTGTGTGGTATATGATGGATATGGATTGGATGGGTAGTCACGACTTGAGCTAGTCTTGCTAAAACCTGATTCTTATGGATAAAGAAAGTCAAGGTGAGGCACGACTTTGAGTGGATCTCGCTAGCTCTCGCACTTAGATTTAAGTGAAAGTCTGGCTTGAGTTGAACTCGCTAGCGGAATTTGGATATAAGAGAGTTGTTTTAGGGGATTAGCTCCCATATTTATCTATTGATGTGATATCCTGCATACGTGCGTAGTTTTAAATTATCTTCTTGTGTGAATATATGGTAAATTATTGTTATATGTGTTAGATGTGTATTTCATGGTGGGATTGCATTAGGTTTAGGTAGTTATGGAAATTACATCTGTAATTAGTATCTAAACTCTCTGAGTCAAATACTCATTCCTATTCAAATATTTTTCCAGGATGCTGGAGCAGCAAGTTTATTTTCGGTTCTAACTTGCATTTTTCTCTGCAGGTTGTGATGCTTCTTAGTTCTTAGCTTTTATTGTGTTTATTTATTTATCTATTTATTTAATTATTAGAACCCCACTATAACACTATTACATAAATATATTGTATTAATTAATGAAAATTAATTGTATTAAATGATTTGAGCATGTTGGGTATTAGGGTTGAGTTGGGCTTAACTTAATCATGGATTTTTTTTTTCTAGTTATTGGGTTGAGTTAACCCAAATTAATTTATAAAAATTTAATTAATTTAGTTTTGCATGTTGGGCTTTGAAGTTGAATTTGGTCATAGGTTTGGAAGTAATAAGGCTTACTACAGGTTTCGGGGGCTTATGCTTGCCCAAGTTCTAGTGATAATCCAGCACATATAGTTGGGTCGTGACAATTAAAGTCTAAAAAATGATTTCATCTTTGAAAAGAGTCATTTTACTTAAAAATTGACACAGTGTTTCTTTTGATCAGAAAAATATTTATTATTAAAGTCTAGGAAATGACGTTATCTTTTAAAAAGAGTCATTTTTTAAAAAAAAATTTGTATAGTTTCCTTCACCCAGAAAATATTTTCCGTTTTATCAATTTTTTGAGCATCTTAAATTCTAAAAAATGTAAAAAAATTTTCCTCAAAATAAATGGAGTCTAAATAATTTGAATTATTAGTGGTTAATTTAATGCTTGAGTATTTATTGTTAAGCCATTTGTGTTTTCATTTTTTATCAAGCACACTAAGAATATATAATAAACAAGAGGCCCATGTGGCTAGGTGGTTTTTCTTTATTTAAGGATAACAATTAAAAATTTAAAATACATTAAACTAGCAATTTAGTAATAGAGATTAGAGAATGCAGATATGTGGAAATATAAATTTAATCTGCACAAGAAAAACACATTACTTGCTAAAAATTTAAGGCTAATGTAAATGTAATTATCATTTTATTCTATGTTTGATTTTCATTTTAATATTTATTTTATTGTGTAATAATAAGGAGAGCAAGTCTTTGCAGTGACAAGTGAGTGAATAGTCTTATAGACTAGTTCATGGTTACTAGTTTGGCTTTAATCCAAAATTAAATCAAACTAGTTAATTTTAGTCTCATTCAAATTTGATTTCTACCAAACTGGTTTAGATTGGTCTCAATTCTAGTTTAGATTAAATCGATTCTAGATTAGAATCGAACTCAAGCTTTGACTATCATAGGCCCAACTATAATCAATGTTCATTGCAAAACTAGACTAGAAATGATCCATTTAAACCCGAGACCAAAATTGGTCAACATTTATGAGTCTGAATAAGATTAGAACCATTTTTGGGAAAGATGGTCCTCCCCCCTTGGATCAAATCGGATTGGAACTAGTGATTCAACCAATGGTCTAGTCTAGTTTTAACAATTTTCTTTTTATTAATTTTTTAAAAAAATTTAACTAATGGATTATATTAAATTTGGATTGAACCAAAAGCAAATGAGAATCAAAACTAGAGTTGGATTGGAATCATCAATTTTGAACCATCTATGAATCAAACCAATAACCCAAAATCGATCAAAGGCCAAGATTAGGAAGTGATAAATTACAGTTTACAGGCATGAACAGGATTATAGAGGTCTCCCTCCCTTTTGAATAAAATCAGACTGAGTGGTTTTTGTCTAGTTAGGCTCAAATAAGGGTTTTTAGTTTTTTTTTTTTTGGTTCAAAATTCAATAATTGGATTTAATTGAATCAACTCGGGTTGAAATGGTGTTGAAATCGAAACCAAAATCAAACCTTACTATCTTGTTTAGGGCATATAATAAAACATATTAATTTAAAATAATTGTTAATAGATTTTATTTAAAATATTTAAAAATTCATGTTTTAGATAATTTCAAACAAAATTCAACAGTGAAAAGATGATAAAATTGAAATTATTTAAAATAACTATATTTTTAATAAATTTTTCCTATTTTTATTAAAAGTTTGAGGATTTCTTTTTGTGTCGATAGGTTGAGAGATGCAACACCCTTCTCAATGACAAAACACGCTCCTTGGTAAAATCATGACAATTTTACCAAGGCGTGGAATCTCATATAATTCAAGCACACATAGCTTCCACATTCGATGTGGGATTTCGTCGGACCAGCTCACGAAGCTACTTGGTTACGGGCTATGCGTGGAGGGCTTCACTACACACCAAACCCCTCAAAGCTACAACTTTTGATTTTTTGTGTCGATAGGTAGAGAGAAGCACACACCCAACTTAGTGACAAGACATGTTCTTTAGTAAAATCATGACAATTTTATTAAGGCGTAGAATCTCATATAAGCCACGTATAAATTTTGAAAATTTCAATAATAAAAAAAGAAAAAATTAAAACAAAAAGCTGTAAAATGGCCTCCATCACTTAATTCATGAACAACTTAATATAATGGGTATACAGATAAAAATCAAAATGAAAGCTGTTAAATATTAAAAAAAAAAAATTGTGGATTCCCAAATCACTGTTATGGGATCGGTGATTTCGGATTTCATTTTATTGTGTGTGTGTGTGTGTATATATATATATATATATATATTTAATCTTTAATTTACAAATTTAATTTTCATTTCTGAAGATTTCATTTTGCTATGCATTTTGTTTATTTCTTTAATTATTTATATATTGTTCAAGATTTAGATTTTGTTTCTTCTCTATTAGCTCATCCCCCTTTCGATCCTGGTGCGTCCTTGGTATCAGAGCCTGGAGGGGAAGGTTCTATTTAAGGTTCGGATTCACATTTAAACATTTTTGAGAGGTTGGTAAGATGACCTTAAGGTGATAAGACAGCTTCTTTAGAGGTGTAAACAGGCCTGGGTTGTAAGTCCCGTCTTTGTAGCCGAGAGGGTGTATTTAAGGCAGTGATTCCTTTGGCGATTACCTCACTAAACTCAAAAGATCAACCTAGAAAAATTCTTTAAGTATGAATCCAATTTTTTGTAGGACAGTTTCTTCTTCAAACTCTTCTACCTCGTCCTCTGAGTCGAGAAAGATAGTTAATAGTGAAGAAATAATAATAATAAATTTTAAAAAATGTATAGATAATTAGGAAATTTCAAAAGTACAAAAGGATCAGATCTATCAGACTACAAAACTCAATTTTCTCAAAACTGATTTCAGAATCAAAACCGAAGAAAGAGATCTTCAGATTACAAAACCCTTTAAGACAATTTCTCTTCTGTCTAAAAATTCCTTACAAAAACACCGTGAAAAATAATACAAATACATCCATATAGGTATAGTCCAAGTTGGAATTAAACCGCTTACAAAAGAAGGATTGAACACCTCAATCCTAGCAGTTCTTAGAGATACTAGGTTCATAAACTTCTAGGACTCCTTGCTTAGTTCAGTCGAGTTTAGTTTGTGCAGTGGACCAATATCTTTTGATTGCTATTCAAATTTTACTGTTTCGTTAAACGATAGTAATATTACAAAATCCCTTGTTTTACAAATCAAAACTCACAATTACAAAATGCTTGAAGGATCTATTCCTCTCGCACTGATTTACAAAATCCATTACAAAGCTATGGTCTCTGCTTTTGCTATAAAACATAAGTTTCAAAGTAAAAGAGGAGAAACTTTGCTTTTACAAATTAATCTTACAAAAGCCAACACTGTAATCCCTAGATCTATCTAATGGAATGACATAACCTTACCAGAAGAATGGGTCTTAGAAGGTGCAGTAGAACTAGAATCTTAAAAAATAGTTGAGCCAAACGTTCAACTGAGGCAAATAACCCAGTATGATGATGGAAGAGTCAGTCTTAGCTTTAATAGAACCCTTAGGTTTTTAGATAATTCTTCAACTTCCAGTACTGTAGACATAGGAAGAGTGTCTTGTATACCTTTTGTGGTTAGTTTGCCTATTACAAAACCAATTGGAATATAAAATATTCAGCCTAGGTATTCTACCTCAGACTTACCTAGCTCTTCTAGGTTTTCTACTTCAGAAATACCTAGATCCATTTTACAAAATGTAGATTACTCTACAAATGTTCCACATCCAGTTTATACAAATTTATAAAACGAGTCTGTTCAGGTTGAAACCCAAACAGAATCAGAACCTACTTCACCTACCTTTTCAGCCATTACAGCCATTACTTAATGTGCTTGAAAAAGAATTTGAAGTAGACAAACAATATTTGCATGATGATTTTTATTCTCTTAAAAATCATAAAAAGCAAATGTGGTTTTTCAAACATTTCAATGATCGAAGGAAAGAAATTCAAAAAGAATATTATGATTTTCTATATGAATATAAAGTTCATAATCTTTTCTTTGAATGGTTTGAAATGTATGCTGATTAGCATGACATTCCATATCCATTTTCAAAAATTTCCAAAAAGTCCAAAAAATCTACAAAATCAACAATCCCAATTTTAAAACCTTCTCAGATTTCAAAACCTAAACAACAGGAGTCAGAAGATAATCAATCAGAGTTCATTGCGGCTCTAAAAGATCTTCTAAAGAAAGCAGAAGAAAAATTGTCTATTAATCCTATAGCTGTTGAAAATAAAACTCCTCACAAAAAGAATTCAAAACAACAGGTTTTAAAGGAACAAAACCTTCAAGAAATCTTTGAATTACAAAAGAAACTTCCAAAATCAACCCCAGAATTACAAATAGAAAGTGAATTCAAAATCTCTGAATCCACTAACAATAATAAATCATTACAAAAAGAAGAACTAGTCATTCAAAATTTGAGTACTAATTCTTCAACTTCCTCTTCAAACTCCAACCAGGAGTCCGAAGAAAACATGCCTTTACAAAAAATGGATTAGTTAATAATTCATCCAATTCAGATTCTAAAATTGAATATGAAGAAAATACAAAAAATATCAACATGCTTTTAAAAAATCAAGAATTAGTCTTAGATGTTTTAAAGCATGAAGAAAATCTTGAAGATCAGAAAAAATTATAAAACCCTCCAGTCCAATTCCTCCAAAGAGAAATAAAAATCACTAAGAATGAGCTTAAACAACTTAAAGAGAAAAAGGCACAGGACTCAAAAGCAATCCAACTTTTATTTTCAAAACCCCAGGAAGAATCTGAGAAAAATAAAGAAAATAGTTTGGAAACTCAAAAACCTCCAGAAGATTTTCTTTTCATCCTCAATCAGATCACCACGAGAAAAATATTTAATACAAATTACCATTGTTTTTTCAAAAGATTTCAAAATTAATACAATTGCCTTATTTGATACAGGAGCATTAAAGAAGGAATTGTTCTGAAGAAATTTTATGAAAAAACCACAGAAAAACTTTCAGTAGTAAATAATTCAAAAATGGCTATTAGCTATAAGACAGAAGCCTCCATAGCTAATGGTGATTTTCTTTTTAAAACCTCATTCGTAATTGTTCAAGATATTCATCATAGTGTAATCTTAGGGACTCGTTTCATTAACTTGATAACTCCCTACAAGGTTAACGATGATAATATCTCCTTTAAAACTACAATACAAACTCTTGTTTTCCCTTTCGTTAAAAAAAAAAAAAAAGAAATCTCAATATTATAAAAGCTTGTTCCATTTATAATAATGAGATTAATGTTTTAATAGAAGGAAAAAAGCAACACTTGTTGTACTTACAACAAGATGTTTCTTTAACAAGAATTGAAAAATAATTACAAAATGATTTGGTGAAAAGGAAAATTTTGGATTTCAAAACCCAAATGGAAAGAGAAATTTGTTCTGATTTACCAAATGCCTTTTAGAATCGAAAACAACATATGATAGATTTAGCATATGAAAATGGTTTCGATGAAAAATAGATACCTACAAAAGCCAGACCAATCCAGATGAATGCTGAACTAGAACAACACTGTCGTTCAGAAATTTTGGATGTAAAGAAAAAAGGATTAATTACAGAATTAAGATCCCCTTGGAGTTATGCTGCTTTTTATGTAAACAAAAATTTAGAAATAGAAAGAGGCACTCCTAGATTAGTAATTAATTACAAACCTTTGAATAAAGCTTTAAAATGGATCAGATATCCAATTCCAAACAAAAAAGATCTTTTACAAAAACGTCATTCTGCATTTGTATTTTCTAAATTTGACATGAAATCAGGATTTTGGCAAATACAAATTGATCCAAAAGATAGATGCAAAACCGCATTCACAGTTCCTTTTAGACAGTATGAGTGAAAAGTCATGCCTTTTGGCTTGAAAAATGCGCCATCAGAATTCCAGAGAATTATGAATGAAATCTTTAATCCATATTCAAAATTTTGCATAGTCTATATAGATGATGTTCTTGTGTTCTCGAAGTCAATTGAACAACACTTCAAACACTTAAGAACATTCTTCTCTGTTACAAAACGAAATGGCCTCGCCGTTTCAAAATCAAAGATTTCTCTCTTCCAAACCAGGGTTAGGTTTCTAGGCCATTACATATCCCAAGGAACCATTACTCCAATAGAGAGAAGTCTAGAATTTTCAAACAAATTTCCTGATAAAATCTTGGATAAAACCCAGCTACAGAGATTCTTAGGTAGCTTGAATTATGTCTTAGATTTTTGCCCAAACATTAATCGTCTAGCAAAACCCTTGCACGATAGGTTAAAGAAAAACCTTATTCCATGGACAGATCATCACACTGAAGTAATTCGTCAGATTAAACAACAGGTCCAAACCATTCTTTGTCTGCATTTAGTGATCCATTAGCCCCTAAGGTAGTCGAAACAGATGCCTCAAAGTAAGGTTATGGTGAAATTTTAAAATAGATTTAAAATAGAAAAGAATAAATAGTTTAATTCCATTTTGCACATTGGAATGATTGTCAAAAGAATACTCTACCATCAAAAAAGAGATTCTTGCAATTGTCATGTGCATATAAAAATTTCAAAGTGATTTATTAAATCAAAAATTTTTGTTTAGAATTGACTACAAATCAGCCAAAGAAGTTTTGCAAAAAGATGTTCAAAATCTTGCATCAAAATAGATTTTTGCACGATGGCAAGTAATTTTAAGTATTTTTTATTTTGAAATTGAATTTATAAAAGGAGATACAAATTCTATCTGAGACTTTCTAACCAGAGAATTTCTTCAAAATAGGATTGACCATTGCCAACATTTCAATTACTCGGATTACCAACAGGCATGGTACAATACCTTTCTCATACAAAATCACAAGAATAGTCATTCATGGCTGTTCTATTTCCAAAAAACATTTGATCCTTCCAAAACCCCTTCATGGTTTGCTCAGTGGTGGAGGTATTTTGGTGCACTACCTGAAATTCTTACGCCAGAAATATCAGAGAGTTTAAACCTTTTCAAAACCCATTACAAACCCTCACCCAAAGAGAAAAGGTTTCCGCCTCTTCTCTTGTTTTCTTCAAAATTATTTTTACCTTGGGTTCTCATTTGGTTTTTCGAATTTCGACCCCAAGATGGATTGAACTCTATTACCAGAATATTCAAGGTCAGATGGCGGGACTCATTCAATGTCCCCAAAGCAATTACAAATCAAGGAATAAAAGATTGGCTTAAGGGGAAAAACCTCTTGCCATAAAATCCAGTACAAAACCAATTATTTTTTGCCCAAAGATCACATGCTATAGCTAGATTGGCGGGAGCTAAAAATGATGAAGAATATTTTGCAATAATGCAATAGTTATTGCAAAATAGAGCATATTCCTTTACAACTGATTCTGATTCAGAACCCATAATCGATTTAGGGGATGATGATGATGAAGGTTGTGGTACCTCCTCACAAGCACCAAATCTCTTATAAAAAAAAAAAAAAAAATTTAAGAATGGCAAAAGAAACTTATGGCGACAAAATTATCCATTTTACTTTTTCATTCTATTTTTATTTTTTAATCTTGTAATTTTGCACTTTTACTTTTCTTTCTTACAAAAAAAACCGACAGGATACTATTCACTTATCACTGTTCACTTTTACTGTTCCCATGTAAAGACAACAGGAAGAACTATTCAAGCACTGATCACCCGATAGGAAGAACTATTCAGACACTGTTCAAGTACTGTTCACACGTGAAAAAGTAAATGGCAGATACTGTTCAAGATTTAAAAAATTACAAAATTGCCCCTGGCCACTTCTATATAAGGAGGCACCTATCCAAGGCAAATCAAGCTTCTTAAACACAAGTTTCAAGCTTCTTCTTTCAAGACTTCTTCCATTTCTCTCAAATCCGAGAAACTCCGAAGAAGACTCTGAAGAAAGCTCACTCGAGGCATCGAAGGAAGGAAGGAGTTTGTTCATCCCTGCCCTACCTCTGCATTACCTACAAACCTACAAACCCTGTAATCTTCCTTGTAGTAGATCTTAGGAAGCTCATGTGCTGAGCAACCTTTGTAAGTCCTACCCGGAATTACATCTCCAAAACCTTTGTACAAATCTTACAAAATTTATAAGATTTTGAAGTAAGTTTTCTTCAATTTCTTTTACAAAAATTTTAAATTTATTTTGCATACATATGGTCGGTTCAACCGCCTATCTTGCATAAATATACGTATATATATTCATAATAGACTGGCTCTATCGCCTATTGAATATATTCATGTATATTCATATTTAAAATTCAAGTTTAATTTTTATTTCTGATAAGTATATATATTCATAACGGACTGGCTCTGCCGCCTATTGAATATATATATTTAATCTTTAATTTACAAATTTAATATTCACTTATGACGATTTCCTTTTCCTGTGCATTTTATTTATTTCTTTAATTATTTATATATAGTTCAAGATTTAGATTTTGTTTCTTCTCTATTAGCTCATCCCCTTTTTGTTCCCGGTGCGACCTTTTAATAGAAGCCTTAGGTTTTCAGATGATTCTTCAACGTCCAGTACTGTAGACATAGGAAGAGTGTCTTGTATACTTTTTATAGTTACAAAACCAATTGGAATACAAAATATTCAGCCTAGGTATTCTACTTCAGACTTACCTAGCTCTTCTAGGTTTTCTACTTCAGAAATACCTAGATCCACTTTACAAAATGTAGATTACTCGACAAATGTTCCACATCCAGTTTATACAAATTTACAAAACGAGTCTGTTCAGGTTGAAACCCAAACAGAATCAGAACCTATTTCACCTACCTTTTCAGCCATTACAGAAAATGTAAACCATGAACTTAATGTGCTTGAAAAAGAATTTGGAGTAGACAAACAATATTTGCATGATGATTTTTATTCTTCTAAAAATTATAAAAAGCAAATGTAGTTTTTCAAAAGTTTCAATGATCAAAGGAAAGAAATTCAAAAGGAATATTATGACTTTATATACCAACACAAAGTTCATATTCTTTTCTTTGATTGGTTTGAGATGTATGCTAAACAACATAACATTTCATATTCGTTTTCCAAAACTCCAAAAACTTTCAAAAAATCAGATCTAGTTTTAAAACCTTCTCAAATTTCAAAACCTAAACAACAGGAGTTAGAAGATAATCAATCAGAGTTCATTGTGGCTCTAAAAGCTCTTTTAAAGAAAACATAGGAAAAACTGTCTGTTAATCCTGTTACTGTTAAAAACAAAGTTCCTGAATGAGAAATTTCAGATGGTAGAAAAATACAGTCTGAACATCTTCCTCTTAGGAAAGTAAAAATTCCCCACTTAGAGCAAACAGTAGAAGCAGCCATTTATAAATTCCAAATGAAAATGATTCTGTGAATATAAAAAACATTATTCTACAGAATAATTTTACAAATGCCCATTTGCATACCATAGGTAAGCAATTACAAAAAATAGAACAAAACCAACAGGCTACAGTTTCCCAAGTTGAAACTAAGCCAGATGCAAAACTTAAAAACCCAATCTTCAAACCATTCCAAGTTTCTAAAAACAGTAAAAAAGATTTACAAAACAACAGCAATTTTGAATTTATCCAAGCTTTAAGAGACATGAAACTAGGCTAAAAACTTTGACTTCTACTCCAGTAGCACCTGAAACACCTCAAACTTCCCAAAGAAGTGTCAATATAATTGAGGAAGATTCAGATTCAGATGTCCAAAGCCAAGAAAACCAGCTTATGCAAGCTAAAGAAATTTAGTCTACAAAACCTTTACAAATCAATAGACTTTATTGGCCGTGGGTAGCAACACCCCTCTCAATAACAGCTCCAAACTTAGGCATAGAAAATAGATCTGAAATTCTAACCTAGTCTAAATTCAATGCCTCTACTGTCTATGAATGGAACATAGATGGTATGTCTGAATATAACATCTGGAATTTGCTCTAGCAAATGACCATGGCAGCAAATGCTTACAAAACCCAAACCGAAACCCTAGACAGAGCTATTGTTGAACTCCTCATTGCAGGATTCTCAGGACAGCTCAAAGGATGGTGGGATTATCATCTCACAAACCTACAAAAATCTGATATTCTAGAATCCATACAAACTCAAGAAGATGGCATGCCAATTCTTGATGAGTTAGGCCAACCAATCCCAGATGCAGTAGCCACCCTGATTGTAACAATATCCTTACATTTCGTAGGTGACCTATCTCATCTTAAGGATAAGAATGCCGAACTCCTTTAAACCTTAGATGCAAAAAACTGAGTGATTTTCAATATTACAAAAACACTTTTCTTACTAGGGTAATGCTTAGAGAAGATTCTAATTAGCCCTTTTAGAAAGAGAAATTCCTTGCTGGACTTCCGACCCTTTTAGGAGAAAAACTTAGGAATAAAATCAAGGAAGCTTCTTAAGCACAAGCTTCAAGCTTCTTAAACACAAGCTTCAAGCTTCTTCTTTCAAGACTTCTTCCATTTCTCTCAAATCCGAGAAACTCCGAAGAAGACTCTGAAGAAAGCTCACCCGAGGCATCGAAGGAAGGAAGAAGGTCGTTCATCCCTGCCCTACCTCTACCTTACCTACAAACCCTGTAATCTTCCTTGTAGTAGATCTTAGGAAGCTCATGTGCTGAGCAACCTTTGTAAGTTCTACCCGAAATTACATCTCCAAAACCTTTGTACAAATCTTACAAAATTTATAAGATTTTGAAGTAAGTTTTCTTCAATTTCTTTTACAAAAATTTTAAATTTCTTTTGCATGCATATGGTCGGTTCAACCGCCTATCTTACATAAATATACATATATATATATTCATAACGGATTGGCTCTGCCACCTATTGAATATATACATGTATATTCATATTTAAATTTCAAGTTTAATTTTTATTTCTGATAAGTATATATATTCATAACAGACTGGCTCTGCCTCCGATTGAATATATATATATATATATATATATATATATATATATATATATATATAATCTTTAGTTTACAAATTTAATTTTCATTTCTGAAGATTTCCTTTTCCTGTGCATTTTTTTTATTTCTTTAATTATTTATATATTGTTCAAGATTTAGATTTTTTTTCTTCTCTATCAGCTCATCCCCCTTTCGATCCCAGTGCGCCCTTTGTATCAGAGCCTGGAAGGAAAAGGTTCTATTTAAGGTTCGGATTCACATTTAAACATTTTTGAGAGGTTGGTAAGATGATCTTAAGGTGATAAGACAACTTCTTTAGAGGTGTAAATAAGCCTGAGTTGTAAGTCCCGTCTTTAAAGCCGAGAGGGCATGTTTAGGGTAGTGATTCTTTTGGCGATTACCTTACTTAACTCAAAAGATCAACCTAAAAAAATTCTTTAAGTATGAATCCAATTTTCTGTAGGACAGTTTCTTCTTCAAACTTTTCTACCTCATCCTCTGAGATGAGAAAGATAGTTAATAGTGAAGAAATAATAATAAAAAATTTTAAAAAATGTATAGATAATTGGGAAATTCCAAAAGTACAAAAGGATAAGATATATCAGACTACAAAACTCAATTTTTTCAAAACTGATTTCACAATCAAAATCGAAGAAAGAGATCTTCAGATTATAAAACCCTTTGAGACGATTTCTCTTCTATCTCAAAATCCTTACAAAAACACCATGAAAAACAATAGAAATACATCCATATAGGTTTAGTCCAAGTTGGAATTAAACCGCTTACAAAAGAAGGATTGAATACTTCCATCCTAGCAGTTCTTAGAGATACTAAGTTCATAAACTTCCAGGACTCCTTGCTTAGTTCAGTCGAGTCTAGTTTGTGCAGTGGACCAATAACTTTTGATTGCTATCCAAATTTTACTGTTTCATTAAACGACAGTAATATTATAAAATCCCTTGTTTTATAAATCAAAACTCACAATTACAAAATGCTTGAAGGATCTATTCCTCTCACACTAATTTACAAAATCCATTACAAAGCTATGGTCTCTACTTTTACTACAAAACATAAGTTTCAAAGTAAAAGAGGAGAAACTTTGCTTTTACAAACTGATCCTTCAAAAGCCAACACTGTAATCCCTAGATCTATCCAATGGAATGACATAACCCTACCAGAAGAATGGGTCTTAGAAGGCACAGTAGAAACAAAATTTTCAAAAATAGTTGAGCCAAATGTTCAACTAAGGCAAATAACCCAGTATGATGATGGAAGAGTCAACCTTAGCTTTAATAGAATCCTTAGGTTTTCAGATGATTCTTCAATGTCCAGTACTATAGACATAGGAAGAGTGTCTTGTATACCTTCTGTGGTTAGTTTGCCTGTTACAAAACCAATTGGAATATAAAATATTCAGCCTAGGTATTCTACCTCAGACTTACCTAGCTCTTCTAGGTTTTCTACTTCAGAAATACCTAGATCCACTTTACAAAATGTAGATTACTCTACAAATGTTCCACATCCAGTTTATACAAATTTACAAAGCAGTGCATTGGGTTGAAACCCAAACAGAATCAGAACCTACTTCGCCTACCTTTTCAGCCATTACAGAAAATGTAAACCATGAACTTAATGTGCTTGAAAAAGAATTTGAAGTAGACAAACAATATTTGCATGATGATTTTTATTCTCCTAAAAATCATAAAAAGTAAATGTGGTTTTTCAAACATTTCAATGATCGAAAGAAAGAAATTCAAAAAGAATATTATGATTTTCTATATGAATATAAAGTTCATATTCTTTTCTTTGAATGGTTTGAAATGTATGCTAATTAGCATGACGTTCCATATCCAATTTCAAAAATTTCCAAAAAGTCCAAAAAATCTACAAAATCAACAATCCCAATTTCAAAACCTTCTCAGATTTCAAAACCTAAACAACAGGAGTCAGAAGATAATCAATCAGAGTTCATTGTAGCTCTAAAAGATCTTCTAAAGAAAGCAGAAGAAAAATTGTCTGTTAATCCTGTTACTGTTGAAAATAAAACTCCTCACAAAAAGAATTCAAAACAACAGGTTTTAAAGGAACAAAACCCTCAAGAAATATTTGAATCCAAAATCAACCCCAGAATTACAAATAGAAAGTGAATTCAAAATCTCTGAATCCACTAACAATAATAAATCATTACAAAAAGAAGAACTAGTCATTCAAAATTTGAGTACTAATTCTTCAACTTCCTCTTCAAACTCCAACCAGGAGTCCGAAGAAAACATGCCTTTACAAAAAATGGATTAGTTAATAATTCATCCAATTCAGATTCTAAAATTGAATATGAAGAAAATACAAAAAATATCAACATGCTTTTAAAAAATCAAGAATTAGTCTTAGATGTTTTAAAGCATGAAGAAAATCTTGAAGATCAGAAAAAATTATAAAACCCTCCAGTCCAATTCCTCCAAAGAGAAATAAAAATCACTAAGAATGAGCTTAAACAACTTAAAGAGAAAAAGGCACAGGACTCAAAAGCAATCCAACTTTTATTTTCAAAACCCCAGGAAGAATCTGAGAAAAATAAAGAAAATAGTTTGGAAACTCAAAAACCTCCAGAAGATTTTCTTTTCATCCTCAATCAGATCACCACGAGAAAAATATTTAATACAAATTACCATTGTTTTTTCAAAAGATTTCAAAATCAATACAATTGCCTTATTTGATACAGGAGCATTAAAGAAGGAATTGTTCTGAAGAAATTTTATGAAAAAATCACAGAAAAACTTTCAAGAGTAAATAATTCAAAAATGGCTATTAGCTATAAGACAGAAGCCTCCATAGCTAATGGTGATTTTCTTTTCAAAACCTCATTCGTAATTGTTCAAGATATTCATCATAGTGTAATCTGAGGGACTCCTTTCATTAACTTGATAACTCCCTACAAGGTTCACGATGATAATATCTCCTTCAAAACTACAAAACAAACTCTTATTTTCCCTTTCGTTACAAAACCAAATACAAGAAATCTCAATATCATAAAAGCTTGTTTCATTTATAAAAATGAGATTAATGTTTTAATAGAAGGAAAAAAGCAACACTTGTTGTATTTACAACAAGATGTTTCTTTAACAAGAATTGAAAAACAATTACAAAATGATTTGGTGAAAAGGAAAAATTCAAATTTCAAAACCCAAATTGAAAGAGAAATTTGTTCTGATTTACCAAATGCCTTTTGGAATCGAAAACAACATATGGCAGATTTAGCATATGAAAATGGTTTCGATGAAAAACAGATACCTACAAAAGCTAGACCAATCCAGATGAATGCTGAACTAGAACAAAACTATCGTTCAGAAATTTTGGATTTAAAGAAAAAAAGGATTAATTACAGAATCTAGATCTCCTTGGAGTTGTGTAGCTTTTTATGTAAACAAAAATTCAGAAATAGAAAGAGACACTCATAGATTAGTAATTAATTACAAACCTTTGAATAAATCTTTGAAATGGATTAGGTATCCAATTCCAAACAAAAAGATCTTTTATAAAAACTTCATTCTGCATTTGTATTTTTCAAATTTGAAATGAAATTAGGATTTTGGCAAATACAAATTGATCTAAAAGATAGATACAAAACTACATTCACAGTTCCCTTTGGACAGTAGAGTGGAAAGTCATGCCCTTTGGCTTGAAAAATGCCCCATCAGAATTCCAGAGAATTATGAATGAAATCTTTAATCCATATTCAAAATTTTACATAGTATATATAGATGATGTTCTTGTGTTCTCGGAGTCAATTGAACAACACTTCAAACACTTAAGAACATTCTTCTCTGTTACAAAACGAAATGGCCTTGCCGTTTCAAAATCAAAGATTTCTCTCTTCCAAACCAGGGTTAGGTTTCTAGAGCATTACATATCCCAAGGAACCATTACTCCAATAGAGAGAAGTCTAGAATTGTCAAACAAATTTCCTGACAAAATCTTGGATAAAACCCAGCTACAGAGATTCTTAGGTAGCTTGAATTATATCTTAGATTTTTGTCCAAACATTAATCGTCTAGCAAAACCCTTGCATGATAGGTTAAAGAAAAACCCTGTTCCATGGATAGATCATCACATTGAAGTGATCTGTCACAATAAACAACAGGTCCAAACCATTCCTTGTCTGTATTTAGCGGATCCATTAGCCCCTAAGGTAGTCGAAATAGAAGCCTCAGAGTTAGGTTATGGTGGAATTTTAAAACAGATTCAAAATGGAAAAGAACAAATAGTTCAATTCCATTCTGCACATTGGAATGAATATCAAAAGAAATACTCTACCATCAAAAAAGAGATTCTTGCAATTGTCACGTGCATACAAAAATTTCAAAGTGATGTATTAAATCAAAAATTTTTGCTTTGAATTGATTGCAAATCAGCCAAAAAAATTTTGCAAAAAGATGCTCAAAATCTTGCGTCAAAACAAATTTTTACACGATGGCAAGTAATTTTAAGTATTTTTGATTTTGAAATTGAATTTATAAAAAGAGATACAAATTCCATCCCAGTTCTAACTAGAGAATTTCTTCAAAACAGGGTTGACCATTGCCAACATTTCAATTACTGGGATTACCAACAGGCATGGTACAATACCTTTCTCATACAAAACCACAAGAATAGTCATTCATGGCTGTTATATTTCCAAAAAACATTTGATCCTTCCAAAACCCCTTCATGGTTTGGTCAGTGGTGGAAGTATTTTGGTGCACTACCTGAAATTCTTACACTAGAAATATAAGAGAGTTTAAACCTTTTCAAAACCCATTACAAGCCCTCACCCAAAGAGAAAAGGTTTCCGCCTCTTCTCTTATTTTCTTCAAAACTCTTTTTATCTTGGGTTCTCATCTGGTTTTTCAAATTTCGACCCCAAGATGGATTGAACTCTATTACCAGAAGATTCAAGGTCAAATGGTGGGACACATTCAATGTCCCTGAAGCAATTACAAATCAAGGAATAAAAGATTGGCTTAAGGGGAAAAACCTCTTGCCACAAAATCCAGTACAAAACCAGTTGTTTTTGGCCCAAAGATCACATGCTATGGCTAGATTGGCGGGAGCTAAAAATAATGAAGAATATTTTGTTACAAAATAGAGCCAATTCCTCTACAGCTGATTCTGATTCAGAACCAATAATCGATTTAGGGGATGATGATGATGAAGGTTGTGGTACCTCCTCACAGGCACCAAATCTCTTATAAAAAAAAAAAAAATTTAAGACCGGCAAAAGAAATTTATGGCGGCAAAATTATCTATTTCACTTTTTCGTTCTATTTTTATTTTTTAATCTTGTAATTTTACACTTTTACTTTTCTTTCTTACAAAAAAAACTGATAGGGTACTGTTCACTTGTCACTGTTCACTTGTGAAGACAACTATTTAGGCACTGTTCACCCAACAAGAAGAACTGTTCAGACACTGTTCAAGTACTGTTCACACGTGAAAAAGTAAGTGGTAGATACTGTTCAAGATTCCAAAAATTACAAAAATTGCCCTGGTCACTTCTATATAAGGAGGCACCTATCCAAGGCAAATCAAGCTTCTTAAACACAAGCTTCAAGCTTCTTCTTTCAAGACTTCTTCAATTTCTCTCAAATTTGAGAAACTCCAAAGAAGACTCTGAAGAAAGCTCACCCGAGGCATCGAAGGAAGGAAGAAGGTCGTTCATCACCCTACCTACCTGCCTTACCTACAAACCTACAAACCCTGTAATCTTCCTTGTAGTAGATCTTAGGAAGCTCATGTGCTGAGCAACCTTTGTAAGTCCTACCCGGAATTACATCTCCAAAACTTTTGTACAAATCTTACAAAATTTATAAGATTTTGAAGTAAGTTTTCTTCAATTTCTTTTGAAAAATTTCAAATTTATTTTGCATGCATATGGTCGGTTCAACCGCCTATCTTGCACAAATATATGTATATATATTCATAACGGACTGGCTCTGCTGCCTACTGAATATATACATGTATATTCATATTTAAATTTGAAGTTTAATTTTTATTTTTGATAAGTATATATATTCTTAATGGACTGGCTCTGCCGCCTATAGAATATATATATTTAATCTTTAATTTACAAATTTAATTTTTATTTCTGAAGATTTCCTTTTCCTGTGCATTTTTGTTTATTTCTTTAATTATTTATATATTCTTTAAGATTTAGGTTTTGTTTCTTCTCTATTAGCTCATCTCCTTTTCGGTCCCAGTGCGTCCTTGGTATCAGAGCCTGAGGGGAAAATGTTCTATTTAAGGTTTGGATTCACATTTAAACATTTTTGAGAGGTTGGTAAGATGATCTTAAGGTGATAAGACAGCTTCTCTAGAGGTGTAAACAGGCCTGAGTTGTAAGTCCCATCTTTGTAGCCTAGAGGGCGTGTTTAGGGCAGTGATTCCTTTGGCGATTACCTCACTTAACTCAAAAGATCAACCTAGAAAAATTCTTTAAGTATGAATCCAATTTTCTGTAGGACAGTTCTTCTTCAAACTCTTCTACTTCGTCCTTTGAGTCGAGAAAGATAGTTAATAGTGAAGAAATAATAATAAAAAATTTTGAAAAATGTATAGATAATTGGGAAATTCCAAAAGTACAAAAGGATCAGATCTATCAGACTACAAAACTCAATTTTTTCAAAACTGATTTCACAATCAAAATCGAAGAAAGAGATCTTCAGATTACAAAACCCATTAAGACGATTTCTCTTCTGTCTAAAAAATCCTTACAAAAACACCGTGAAAAACAATACAATACATCTATATAGGTTTAGTCCAAGTTGGAATTAAACTGCTTACAAAAGAAGGATTGAACACCTCAATCCTAGCAGTTCTTAGAGATACTAGGTTCATAAACTTCAAGGACTCCTTGCTTAGTTTAGTCGAGTCTAGTTTGTGCAGTGGACCAATATCTTTTGATTGCTATCCAAATTTTACTGTTTCGTTAAACGACAGTAATATTACAAAATCCCTTGTTTTACAAATCAAAACTCACAATTACAAAATGCTTGAAGGATCTATTCCTCTCGCATTGATTTACAAAATCCATTACAAAGCTATAGTCTCTACTTTTGCTACAAAACATAAGTTTCAAAGTAAAAAAGGAGAAACTTTGCTTTTACAAACTGATCTTACAAAAGGCAACACTGTAATCCCTAGATCTATCCAATGGAAGGACATAACCCTACCAAAAGAATGGGTCTTAGAAGGTGCAGTAGAACCAGAATCTTCAAAAATAGTTGAGCCAAACGTTCAACTAAGGTAAATAACCCAGTATGATGGTGGAAGAGTCAGCCTTAGCTTTAATAGAAGCCTTAGCTTTTCAGATGATTCTTCAACGTCCAGTACTGTAGACATAGGAAGAGTGTTTTGTATACCTTCTGTAGTTAGTTTGCTTGTTACAAAACCAATTGGAATACAAAATATTCAGCCTAGGTATTCTACCTCAGACTTACCTAGCTCTTTTAGGTTTTCTACTTCAGAAATACCTAGATCCACTTTACAAAATGAAGATTACTCTATAAATGTTCCACATCCAGTTTATACTAATTTACAAAATGAGTGCATTGAGTTGAAACCCAAGCAGTCAGAACCTACTTCACCTACCTTTTCAGCCATTACAGAAAATATAAATCATGAACTTAATGTGCTTGAAAAAGAATTTGAAGTAGACAAATAATATTTGCATGATGATTTTTATTCTCCTAAAAATCATAAAAAGCAAATGTGGTTTTTCAAACATTTCAATGATTGAAGGAAAGAAATTCAAAAAGAATATTACGCTTTTCTATATGAACATAAAGTTCCTATTCATTTCTTTGAATGGTTTGAAATGTATGCTGATTATCATGACGTTTCATATCCGTTTTCAAAAATTTCCAAAAAGTCCAAAAAATCTACAAAATCAACAATCCCAATTTCAAGACCTTCTCAAATTTCAAAACCTAAATGACAGAAGTCAGAAGATAATCAATCAGAGTTCATTGCGGCTCCAAAAGATCTTCTAAAGAAAGCAGAAGAAAAATTATCTGTTAATCCTATTACTGTTAAAAATAAAACTCCTCACAAAAAGAATTCAAAACAACAGGTTTTAAAGGAACAAAACCCTCAAGAAACCTTTGAATTACAAAAGAAACCTCTTCCAAAATCAATCCCAGAATTACAAACAGAAAGTGAATTCAAAATCTCTGAATCCACTAACAATCATAAATCATTACAAAAAGAACTAGTCATTCAAAATTTGAGTACTAATTCTTCAAATTCCTCTTCAAACTCCAACTAGGAGTCCGAAGAAAACATGCCTTTACAAAAAGATGGATTAGTTAATAATTCATCCAATTCAGATTCTAAAATTGAATATGAAGAAAATGCAAAAAATGTCAACATGCTTTTAAAAAATCAAGAATTAGTCTTAGATGTTTTAAAGCATGAAGATCAGAGAAAATTTCAGAACCCTCCAGTCCAATGCCTCCAAAGAGAAATAAAAATCACTAAGAATGAGCTTAAACAGCTTAAAGAGAAAAAGGCACAGGACTCAAAAGCAATCCAGCTTTTATTTTCAAAACCTCAGGAAGAATCTGAGAAAAATAAAGAAAATAGTTTGGAAACTCAAAAACCTCTAGAAGATTTTCTTTTCATCCTCAATCAGATTACCTCCAGAAAAATATTTAATACAAATTATCATTATTTTTTCAAAAGATTTCAAAATCAATACAATTGCCTTATTTGATACAGGAGTATTAAAGAAGGAATTGTTCCAAAGAAATTTTATGAAAAACCACGAGAAAAACTTTCGTGACAAATAATTTAAAAATGGATATTAGCTATAAGACAGAAGCCTCTATAGCTAATGGTGACTTTCTTTTCAAAACTTCATTCGTAATGGGACTCCTTTCATTAACTTGATAACTCCCTACAAGGTTAACGATGATAATATCTCTTTCAAAACTACAAAACAAACTCTTATTTTCCCTTTCGTTACAAAACCAAAAACAAGAAATCTCAATATTATAAAAGCTTGTTCCATTTATAATAATGAGATAAATGTTTTAATAGAAGGAAAAAAGCAACACTTATTGTATTTACAATAAGATGTTTCTTTAACAAGGATTGAAAAACAATTACAAAACGATTTGGTGAAAAGGAAAATTTCGGATTTCAAAACCCAAATTGAAAGAAATTTATTACGATTTACCAAATGCCTTTTGAAATCGAAAACAACATATGATAGATTTACCATATGAAAATGGTTTCGATGAAAATATATACCTACAAAAGCCATTCCAATCCAGATGAATGCTGAACTAGAACAACACTATCGTTCAGAAATTTTGGATTTAAACAAAAAATGATTAATTACAGAATCTGGATCTCCTTGGAGTTGTGTGGCTTTTTATGTAAATAAAAATTTAGAAATAGAAAGAGGCACTCCTAGATTAGTAATTAATTACAAACCTTTGAATAAAGCTTTGAAATGGATCAGGTATCCAATTCCAAACAAAAAAGATCTTTTACAAAAACTTCATTATGCATTTGTATTTTCCAAATTTGATATGAAATCAGGATTTTCGCAAATACAAATTGATCCAAAAGATAGATACAAAACCGCATTCACAGTTCCCTTTGGACAGTGTGAGTGGAAAGTCATGCCTTTTAGCTTGAAAAATGCCCCATCAGAATTCTAGAGAATTATGAATGAAATCTTTAATCCATATTCAAAATTTAGCATAGTCTATATAGATGATGTTCTTGTGTTCTCGGAGTCAATTGAACAACACTTCAAATGCTTAAGAACATTCTTCTCTATTACAAAACGAAATGGCCTTGCCATTTCAAAATCAAAGATTTCTCTCTTCCAAACTAGGGTTAGGTTTCTAGGCCATTACATATTCCAAGGAACCATTACTCTAATAGAGAGAAGTCTAGAATTTTCAAATAAATTTCCTGACAAAATCTTGGATAAAACACAGCTACAGAGATTCTTAAGTAGCTTGAATTATGTCTTAGATTTTTGTCCAAACATTAACCGTCTAGCAAAACCCTTGCACGATAGGTTAAAGAAAAACCCTATTCCATGGACAGATCATCACACTAAAGTCATCTGTTACATAAAACAACAGGTCAAAACCGATTCTTATGCGTATTTAAGCGGATCCATTAGCCCCTAAGGTAGTGAAATAGGCGCCTCGAGTTAAGTTATGGTGGAATTTTAAAATAGATTCAAAATGGAAAAGAACAAATAGTTCAATTCCATTCTGCACATTGGAATGATTGTCAAAATAAATGCTCTACCATCAAAAAAGAGATTCTTGCAATTGTCATGTGCATACAAAAATTTCAAAGTGACTTATTAAATCAAAAATTTTTGCTTAGAATTGATTGCAAATCAGCCAAAGAAGTTTTGCAAAAAGATGTTCACAATCTTGCATCAAAACAGATTTTTGCACGATGGCAAGCAATTTTAAGAATTTTTGATTTTGAAATTGAATTTATAAAAGGAGATATAAATTCCATCCTAGACTTTCTAACCAGAGAATTTCTTCAAAACAGGCCAATGCCCAGAAAGAAAAATACCAAGGTTGAAGCCTTAGCCTCTATAAAACCAAACCCTACAAAACCAGCCATCTCTTCTGCAAAGCCTATACAAACTTGGGCAGACATAGCCGAAGCAGAAGAAGAAGAAGGTCATACAAAATATATTGAGTCTCAGGCTCCAGAAACTGTCAGCCAGATTAAGAAATGGATAGAATCACTATCCAAATCTCCTAAAGTTCTTTAGGCCTTACAAAACATTACCTAGAAAGGTAAATATACAAAACCCATTTCCAAAACCCTTGAGAAAGGAGAATTTTTTTCCCAAAAAACCTTTTCTCAAAATATTTCTTAAGCAAATGAAATTTTACAAATCAAATTCCAAAATAGTCTTTCCCAACCGAATTCTTCTCAAATAATTTTGTCCCAGAAAAAATTAAAAAAAAAAAGTCTTCACAATGGATTGCAAAAACACATTTTCAAAATGTTTTTATTATAGAAGATGAATTTTTACACCAAAATGCCTCTATAGCAATTTCAAAGCTTTTCCAAAAGGATGGCATTACAAACCATGGGATCTTACCAAGACCCAATCCTACTACCAGGCAATCCTTGAATTCACTGGCTCAGCAAAATTCAAACATTTTTACTTAAAAGAAAACCATACTGATTCGGCTTATTTAACTTACCACATTCAAAATGTCCTTAATCCTTCTGATTAGGGGCAAGAACTTACAAAACCAAAAATCTTCTCATTATCATTTCAAAACAGGATTGACCATTACCAACATTTCAATTACTGGGATTACCAACAGGTATGGTACAATACCTTTCTCATACAAAACCACAAAAATAGTCATTCATGGCTGTTTTATTTCCAAAAAACATTTGATCCTTCCAAAACCCCTTCATGGTTTGCTCAGTGATGGAAGTATTTTGGTGCACTACCTAAAATTCTTACACCAGAAATATCAGAGAGTTTAAACCTTTTCAAAACCTGTTACAAACCCTCACCCAAAGAGAAAAAGTTTCCGCCTCTTCTCTTGTTTTCTTCAAAATTCTTTTTACCTTGGGTTCTCATCTGGTTTTTCAAATTTCAACCCAAAGATGGATTGAACTCTATTACCAGAAGATTCAAGGTCAAATGGTGGGACTCATTCAATGTCCCTGAAGCAATTATAAATCAAAGAATAAAAGATTGGCTTAAGGGGAAAAACCTCTTGCCACAAAATCCAGTACAAAACCAGTTGTTTTTGGCCCAAAGATCACATGCTATGGCTAGATTGGCGAGAGCTAAAAATGATGAAGAATATTTTGCAATAATGCAACAGTTATTACAAAATAGAACAAATTCCTCTACAGCTGATTTTGATTCAGAACCCATAATCGATTTGGGGGATGATGATGATGATGAAGGTTGTGATACCTCCTCACAGGCACCAAATCTCTTATAAAAAAAATAAATTTAAAATCGGCAAAAGAAATTTATGGCAGCAAAATTATCCATTTTACTTTTTTCATTATGTTTTTATTTTTTAATCTTGTAATTTTTCACTTTTACTTTTCTTTCTTATAAAAAAACTGATAGGGTACTGTTCACTTGTCACTGTTCACTTTTACTGTTCACATGCGAAGACAACAGGAAGAACTGTTCAAGCACTGATCACCCGATAGGAAGAACTGTTCAGACACTGTTGAAGTACTGTTCACAAGTGAAAAAGTAAGTGGCAGATACTGTTTAAGATTCCAAAAATTACAAAACTGCCCTTGGTCACTTCTATATAAGGAGGCACCTATCCAAGGCAAATCAAGCTTCTTAAACACAAGCTTCAAGCTTCTTCTTTCAAGACTTCTTCCATTTCTCTCAAATCCGAGAAACTCTGAAGAAGACTCTGAAGAAAGCTCACTCGAGGCATCAAAGAAGCAAGAAGGTCGTTCATCCCTGCCCTACCTCTGCCTTACCTACAAACCTACAAACCCTGTAATCTTCCTTGTAGTTGATCCTAGGAAGCTCATGTGCTGAGCAACCTTTGTAAGTCCTACCCGGAATTACATCTCTAAAACCTTTGTACAAATCTTACAAAATTTATAAGATTTTGAAGTAAGTTTTCTTCAATTTCTTTTACAAAATTTCAAATTTATTTTGCATGCATATGGTCGGTTCAACCGCCTATCTTGCATAAATATACGTATATATATTCATAACGGACTGGCTCTGCTGCCTATTGAATATATACATGTATATTCATATTTAAATTTCAAGTTTAATTTTTATTTTTGATAAGTATATATATTCTTAATGGACTGGCTCTATCGCCTATCGAATATATATATATATATTTAATCTTTAATTTACAAACTTAATTTTCATTTCTGAAGATTTCCTTTTCCTGTGTATTTTGTTTATTTCTTTAATTATTTATATATTGTTCAAGATTTAGATTTTGTTTCTTCTCTATTAGCTCATCTCCCTTTTGATCCCTGTGCGTATCGAAATTTTTGCTTAGAATTGATTACAAATCTAAAGGGGGATGAGCTAATAGAGAAGAAACAAAATCTAAATGTTGAACAATATATAAATAATTAAAGAAATAAACAAAATGCATAGGAAAAGGAAATCTTCAGAAATGAAAATTAAATTTATAAATTAAAGATTAAATATATATATATATATATATATATATATATATATATATATATATATATATATATATATATTCTATAGGCGGCAGAGCCAGTCCAGTAAGAATAAATATATTTATCAAAAATAAAAATTAAACTTGAAATTTAAATATGAATATACATGTATATATTCAATAGGTGGCAGAGCCAGTCCGTTATGAATTTATATACGTATATTTATGCAAGATAGGCGGTTGAACTGACCATATGCATGCAAAATAAATTTAAAATTTTTGTAAAAGAAATTGAAGAAAGTTTACTTCAAAATCTTATAAATTTTGTAAGATTTGTACAAAAGTTTTGGAGATGTAATTCCAGGCAGGACTTACAAAGGTTGCTCAGCACATGAGCTTCCTAAGATCTACTACGAGGAAGATTACAGGGTTTGTAGGTTTGTAGGTAAGGCAGAGGTAAGGCAGGGATGAACGACCTTCTTCCTTCCTTCGATGCCTCGGGTGAGCTTTCTTCAGAGTCTTCTTCGAAGTTTCTTGGGTTTGAGAGAAATGGAAGAAGTCTTAAAAGAAGAAGCTTGAAGCTTGTGTTTAAGAAGCTTCCCTTTTGCCTTGGATGGGTGCCTCCTTATATAGAAGTGACTAGGGGCAGTTTTGTAATTTTTTAGAATCTTGAACAGTATGTGCCACTTATTTATTTTTTTTTTCATGTGCGAACAGTACTTGAACAGTGTCTGAACAGTTCTTCCTGTCGGGTGAACAGTGCTCTAACAGTGCTTGAACAGTTCTTCCTGTTGTCTTTACATGCGAACAATAATAGTGAATAGTGACAGATGAATAGTACCCTGTCAGATTTTTTATAAGAAAGAAAAATAAAAGTGCAAAATTACAAGAGTAAAAATAAAAGTAGAATGAAAAGTAAAATGGATAATTTTGCCACCATAAATTTCTTTTGCAGGTCTTAAATTTTTTTTTTTAATAGAGCGGAGTTGGGACCACTCGTGTCAGCCTTCCATCATGTTTTGTAGGTTGTGCCATGTCTCCTCATCATTACTTGTTTCGTCATCGGCCAGACGAAATGATAAGTTGTAATAGCTTTCATATTGAACCATGTAATTTTCATCTTGTTTCAATCTGAAAGGGTTTTGGATTTGGCAAGTGTTTACAGTGAACAAATATCTGAGAATATATACCCGTATGGACTAGCGCATATTCTGGATATTGGTATTTTTGCCAGTTATCGATGACTGTCTTTGCTCGCCATTTGTTGAGTTGGAAAAAGCGATCTTCGTGATTATATGGCCAATCTAGAATATGATAGAGAGGAGAAAGTTTTGTATCCTGGTAGAAGTAATGGATCTCTTGTTGTAGCTCTCCATTTGCTAATACTTCTGGAGGTGTTGAAATGATTTGTATGTTGATTGGTTTTTGGCATAATAATAGTCTTCTGACTTCTTAGAGAACTCTATTTCCCAAAAAACTTATCATTTCACAATCAGATCTTGTGACTCGGACTCCAGCTAACATACCCCATTTGAATAGTTCTCTGGCATCTAGATATCGAATTCCAGACATCTGAGTTATTTTGAAGCGGGGGATGCTGAACTCTAGGCTGTGTTCACAATCTGGATAACACAGAGGATATCGGTTAGGATGTTCTTGAGTGCAATGAAAATAGGATTTTGAATGGTATTCCCATTCCCATAACCATCCATTGTGACCTTGCTGATTGCTTTTTGTAAAATTGAGACATTTTTGGAGGACATCCAAATTTGTTCTTTGGTTACGGGTGGATGATGTTTTGTAATATCTGCTCATGGATCTCTTGAGGAAGACCGTTGAGAACTTGTTGCCTGAATTTCTTTAAAAGGCAATGGGTTTGGAAATGTTCTAAGGACCTATTGGCACCAAGTGAAGTAAAAAGGACTTCATTGTGGTGATAATTTTTCACATTGACCAATGGGGCCAATGGTAATTTTACACTAGAATCTAGTGGGGATCCTAGGCCTTGACCCTTAGCTTTTGAATTTTTACACTAGAATCCAGCGGGGATCATAGGCCTTCAAATTCCTATTTTTGTAATTCAAGGTGATGATTTTGGTTAGAAGTGGATGGATTTGATGGATTAATTCTGGATGTAATGGTTTTGTATAAAATTTGGTTTTATAAAAACTCAATGAATGATTGAGCTACCATGATATGATCCTCATGATATTTAATTCTGCTAAGGAGGTCAGCCACATATTTATTAGCTTCCTCGAGCTCAATACAAAGTGCATTGAGATTTGTTACTCCCAACCGTTTGTTTGGTATTATAGTCCAAAGATTATCTAATAAACATTGGTGCCTTTCTATGGGAATATATGCAGTTCTGGCTACATTAATTTTGAATTTTTGAGCAGGAGTTTTGGAGAGGACTATCGGTCCAAAGTGGAGTAAATCACCATTATTGAATGATTCTGCCATCTGCAAAAGCTCATAAGGG